>NC_069499.1:287707516-288000016 GCF_027579735.1 Bombina bombina
CCGTCGTGGTGTCTTGTAGCAGTGGATCTCCTGGGCGGCAACCCTTGCCTAGATAGCTTCAGTTTTATGTGATTGGGCTAGATTCATAGCAGTCAGGATGCAAAGGAGTCTTGTTGTTTATTTTTTTTTTTTCTAGACGATCGCCAGTGGCCGTTCTTTCATTATTTATTTTGCCACGGGCGATCGTCTAGAAAAAAAAAATAAACAACGACTCCTTTGCATCCTGACTGCTATGAATCTAGCCCAATCACATAAAACTGAAGCTATCTAGGCAAGGGTTGCCGCCCAGGAGATCCACTGCTACAAGACACCACGACAGGGATTCCTATATACAGACAGCTGGTTTGCTGATTGAATACCAGCCTGCCTCTAATAGGCACAAGAGAGTGCCTTCACGTTTGTGAGTACCCTGTATCTTGTCCAGTTTGGCTTTTGTGGTTTCCATTGACCTACACATGTGGCGCCTCTGTTTTTGTTTTGATTACAGTTTTCCATTTCAATAAAATGTGTCAGTGATTAAAGTGATAGTACAAAATTATTGTTAACCTTAAACGTTTACATTTTTAAATACTTATTTTCCTTTGAACTCATTTGCCTCTTCTGTGGCTGCTTTTGGTAGGAAAGTAAAAACAAACAGATAACTAATAGCGCCACACATAAACATATAAAAAATTACAATAAAGTACTGTGCATAAACCACTAAAGGGATAAATCATAAGGTAGTCTGTAAATAAAAAGTACGCAAAAACGATGTCTGCAATAATGGCATGTTGTTGTAAACAGGGCTGCTTCCTCCTCTATAGGGATCTTGTATAAACGAGACCAAAAAGCTGAGAAAACAAAAAGCGAGAACAGGGCGCCCCAATGGTGTGATATCTTCACAGTAGAAATCAATTTAAGTAACTTTAAGAAACATACTCACAATTTGAGCAGCACTAAACAAGTGCCACACAGGCAGGCTGGACAGTTAGAAGTCGCCCAGCAGACTTGTACTCCACGGCAAGGATTTCCCAGTATGGTGCAGGAAATATGCAGAGACAGGTAATGTGTAGGTAGCCCAAAACCAATCAGTGCAGAGGGATCAGCAGCTCAAAAAGTACGATGATAAAAACAGGTATATTTAATAAAAAACAGTAAAATCAATACAATAAAAAGTCTCAACGCGTTTCTCGGATTTACCGTTTGGTAAGAAAGGTCTGCAGGCCACAGTGTCTGTTTAGCACCTTTACCTGTCTTAATTGTTTTTCCTACCCTGTTTCATGGTGGTCTCATGGACTTTGTGATACATTAATTCCTTTGATGGTGAGAGTCCACAAGATCCCCCCTTTGTTTTTCCATAACATTTGGCAACAGTACCAGTCTGCACTTCTTTTACCCTGCTTTTCCTTTCCTACTTTATTTTCTTCTTTCCATTGGCCATATGTATGACTAAGGAATCATGGGAAAGTGTGAGGGATTAAAGCTCTGTTATGTGAGGTGTTTTTGAATTTTAATCCCACATGTGATGGCTCATCAACTCTGACCATCATGAAATTAACACATTTATTAGGCAAGCATACATTTTTATATATGTGTGTGAAAGAAACAGGACAAGAACACTATAATTTAGTTTTAGTTAGTAAAGGTTTATTTGTGGTATTAATCACCTGTATAAATTCCATATACATTGAGTGAATTTCGGCACAGAGCTTAACTGAAACAAAGATACATTTAAAATGTCAATAATAAATATAATGTTAAGCAGGGCAAACTCCTGTGAACCCCTTGGCTGACAAAAAGCATTGCAATTCACTGATTTGTACCTAAAGGTATTAACAGTAACCTAATCATATTCACTATGTTGGTCACCCCATCATAATAAATGTAAGTTCTGTTTTAGCGCTCAGTATTGATTGGATCCACTAATGTACAGCATTTAGTTATCATTTAAATGAACAAATTCAAGCCTCTGAGTGGAATGCATTTTAACTGTGCAAATGAGAATCCTTCTATCAAATTTAGGTTTGCATGTTTCACGTACATGAAAGCAGTTGTTTAATAAAAAGTATGAACCTTAGATATTTAGCACAATAGGTGTAAAACAATGGTGCATTACATATATAATTGCATGGTGGATAAAAAGCATCTATCCTTTGGCAAACAAATGTGGGATATACTAGCCGGAAATTCTTAGTATTACAATATGCGTATTGTACTTAGAATATGTAAATCAAAAAATAAATAACCATTGTGTGTTTTCAGAGAGAGGTTTTTAAAAAGGCTTTAAAAAAAAAATAATCCAAAATCTCCTATTTTCCTTAAAATTATTTTGAAACCCTGTAACTATTTGAATACCTTTTAATAAAGCTCTTTTGAAAACTAAAAAAAAAAAAAAAAAAAAGATTTTGAAACCACTAAAAAATATCGACGTTACACCCTGTTTAGCAATCTCTGCTGCAAAATTAATTCTGCATTAGCCTATTAATTTGTATATTAGTTTGTGATAGCTTAGTGATCATTTGAAACAAGACTCTGTGTGCTTATGTGAGTGCTTATGCGAGTGAGGATGTGATGCGAGTGAGGATGTGATGCGTTTGGTAGTGGGCTGGGCCCAACAAATGCTACATGATTACAAATCTTAACAATACAAAAAAAAACTCTTTTTGACTTTAGAGTAGTCACTTCAGTAACTAGGCCCTTATTGGATGAATGGAGCAGAAGGATGTGAGGGAAACCATTCACAACTCCTGTAACTGTTTTACACTTTGTGTAACAGGAAAGCTGTCTGTTTACACTTGGTGCTTCCGATGATCTGTCAGGGCTAATGATCTTCTGTCCCAGAAATTGCCATCCACATATATCCTCCACAAGCTTTCCTAATCCACAAAACTGAAGAATCTGTAATATGCTGTAAATTTCCTTCAAACCTGAATGGGATGAAAAGTGATTCGTATGTGATCAAATCTGCTGGTCTGACAAATCACTGATCACATTTTTTTATTGAAATGTTAGTAATGTTGTTGATTTATGATTGAAAAGAAAATATAATTTATGTCAGGGATGGCCAAGTTGCAGCCTATGGACCACATGAAAAGGCAAAACTAATAAAGCACTGGTTATATTAGCACAACTTAAACCCACAGCTACATTTAGAAAGTTGCTGAAAATGTGGGCCATATATTTGTGTACCCCGGTAAAAGAAGAACTGAAATTGTGTACTTTGGCGACTACTGGTGGGCTGGTTGGATGGGAGCACAGGAGTCAGAGTTTACCCTTCAACTTTACCTAAATTTAGACCTTTTTATGAAATATATTCTCATTATTTGTGCGTTTACTAGCCGTACATTTTCTATGCTTCCCTGAGGCACTGATGTTGATGTTGTAATCATTTGCATTGGTGGAAGGATTATATAGGCTGATACAATGGTAGCAATTATACACGTTTAGGGAGTTTGGCGAGCATTACTGTAATATCCTAAACCTCAAAGATTTGAGATGCCTTGAATTTGCAAGCTAGTGCCATTTTTTTACATGACCTGTGCTCTATGCAGAGATAGGGAAATTTCAAATAAAAATAAAGGATGAAATATATATTATAATTACAATTTGCAGCTTTGTGGTCAACTGTGCCCCCATATTTTCTGGCCTAGAATAAAAAATTACATATTTCTCTTGTAAGGTGTATCCAGTCCACGGATTCATCCATTACTTGTGGGATATTCTCCTTCCCAACAGGAAGCTGCACGAGGATCACCCACAGCAGAGCTGTCTATATAGCTCCTCCCCTAACTGCCATTCCCAGTCATTCTCTTGCAGCTCTCGACAAGAAAGGAAGTATCAAGAGAGATGTGGTGAATTAGTGTAGTTTATCTTCAATCAAAAGTTTGTTATTTTTAAACGGTACCGGCGTTGTACTGTTTTTACCTCAGGCAGAAATTAGAAGAAGAGTTTTGCCTGAAGTTTTTGATGATCTTAGCAGGTTGTAACTAAGGTCCACTGCTGTTCTCACACATAACTGAAGAGTATGGGAAAACTTCAGCTGGGGGAACGGCCTGCAGAATTAACTGCTCTGATGTATGTTCAGTATATTTTTTTCTAGAGAGATGATAAGGTCTAGAAAATGCTGACAGTGCCTGATATATTTAAGGTAAGCCTGATTGCAGTGATTTAACAAACGAATGGCATCATGCTTGCAGTAAAGGGTAATATTCATGTTACTTGCTCTTATTACTTAGTATGTAAAACGTTTGCATGATATATAAAAAACGTTTTTTACTGAGGGTGATAAATCTTTATTTGGGGCCTAGTTTTCCACATGGCTGACTAGATTTCTCCTAGGAGTAGTTATTTATGGCCCTTTCACTTTGAGTGCATGGTGGGAGGGGCCTATTTTCGCGCTCTAATTGCGCAGTAGTTTCTCTTGTTAAGTGTATCCAGTCCACGGATCATCCATTACTTGTGGGATATTCTCCTTCCCAACAGGAAGTTGCAAGAGGATCACCCACAGCAGAGCTGCTATATAGCTCCTCCCCTCACTGCCATATCCAGTCATTCTCTTGCAACTCTCAACTAAGATGGAGGTCGTAAGAGGACTGTGGTGTTTTATACTTAGTTTATTTCTTCAATCAAAAGTTTGTTATTTTTAAATGGTACCGGAGTGTACTGTTTATCTCAGGCAGTATTTAGAAGAATCTGCCTGTGTTTTCTATGATCTTAGCAGAAGTAACTAAGATCCTTTGCTGTTCTCACATATTCTGAGGAGTGAGGTAACTTCAGAGGGGGAATAGCGTGCAGGTTTTCCTGTAATAAGGTATGTGCAGTTAAAATATTTTTCTAGGGATGGAATTTGCTAGAAAATGCTGCTGATACCGAAGTAATGTAAGTAAAGCCTTAAATGCAGTGATAGCGACTGGTATCAGGCTTATTAATAGAGATACATACTCTTATAAAAGTGTATTTTAAAACGTTTGCTGGCATGTTTAATCGTTTTTTACATATGTTTGGTGATAAAACTTATTGGGGCCTAGTTTTTTCCACATGGCTGGCTTGAATTTTACCTAGAAACAGTTCCTAGAGGCTTCCCACTGTTGTAATATGAGTGGGAGGGGCCTATTTTGGCTTTTTTTTGCACAGCAAAAATTACAGACACAGACATCCAGCTTCTTCCTGCATGATCCAGGACTTCTCTGAAGGGCTCAAAAGGCTTCAAAAGTCGTATTGAGGGAGGTAAAAAGCCACAGTAGAGCTGTGGCAGTTGTTGTGACTGTTTAAAAAAGTTTTTGTCATTTGTTATTCCGTTTTTGGTATTAAGGGGTTAATCATCCATTTGCAAGTGGGTACAATGCTCTGCTAACTTATTACATACACTGTAAAAATTTTGTTAGTGTAACTGCATTTTTTCACTGTTATTTCACAATTTGGGAAAATTTGTGTTTCTTAAAGGCGCAGTAACGTTTTTATATTGCTTGTAAACTTGTTTTAAAGTGTTTTCCAAGCTTGCTAGTCTCATTGCTAGTCTGTTTAAACATGTCTGACACAAAGGAACCTACTTGTTCATTATGTTTGAAAGCCATGGTGGAGCCCCATAGGAGAATGTGTACTAAATGTATTGATTTCACCTTAAACAGTAAAGATCAGTCTTTATCTATAAAAGAATTATCACCAGAGGGTTCTGTCGAGGGGGAAGTTATGCCGACTAACTCTCCCCACGTGTCAGACCCTTCGCCTCCCGCCCAGGGGACGCACGCTAATATGGCGCCAATTACATCAGGGACGCCCATAGCGATTACCTTGCAGGACATGGCTGCAATCATGAATAATACCCTGTCAGAGGTATTATCTAGATTGCCTGAATTAAGAGGCAAGTGTGATAGCTCTGGGGTTAGGAGAGATACAGAGCGCGCAAATGCTGTTAGAGCCATGTCTGATACTGCGTCACAGTATGCAGAACATGAGGACGGAGAGCTTCAGTCTGTGGGTGACATCTCCGACTCGGGGAAACCTGATTCAGAGATTTATAATTTTAAATTTAAGCTTGAGAACCTCCGTGTATTGCTTGGGGAGGTATTAGCTGCTCTGAATGACTGTAACACAGTTGCAATTCCAGAGAAATTGTGTAGGCTGGATAGATACTATGCGGTGCCGGTGTGTACTGACGTTTTTCCTATACCTAAAAGGCTTACAGAAATTATTAGCAAGGAGTGGGATAGACCCGGTGTGCCCTTTTTCCCACCTCCTATATTTAGAAAAATGTTTCCAATAGACGCCACTACACGGGACTTATGGCAGACGGTCCCTAAGGTGGAGGGAGCAGTTTCTACTTTAGCAAAGCGTACCACTATCCCGGTTGAGGACAGTTGTGCTTTTTCAGATCCAATGGATAAAAAATTGGAGGTTTACCTTAAGAAAATGTTTATTCAACAAGGTTTTATTTTACAGCCCCTTGCATGCATTGCGCCTGTCACTGCTGCGGCGGCATTCTGGTTTGAGGCCCTGGAAGAGGCCATCCAGACAGCTCCATTGAATGAAATTATTGACAAGCTTAGAACGCTTAAGCTAGCTAACTCATTTGTTTCTGATGCCATTGTTCATTTGACTAAACTAACGGCTAAGAATTCCGGATTCGCCATCCAGGCGCGTAGGGCGCTATGGCTTAAATCCTGGTCAGCTGACGTGACTTCAAAGTCTAAATTACTCAACATTCCTTTCAAGGGGCATACCTTATTCGGGCCTGGCTTGAAGGAAATTATTGCTGACATTACTGGAGGCAAGTGTCATACCCTTCCTCAGGACAGGGCCAAATCAAAGGCCAAACAGTCTAATTTTCGTGCCTTTCGAAATTTCAAGGCAGGAGCAGCATCAACTTCCTCCGCTTCAAAACAAGAGGGAACTGTTGCTCATTGCAGACAGGCCTGGAAACCTAACCAGTCCTGGAACAAGGGCAAGCAGGCCAGAAAGCCTGCTGCTGCCCCCAAGACAGCATGAAGGAACGGCCCCCTATCCGGAAACAGATCTAGTGGGGGGCAGACTTTCTCTCTTAGCCAAGGCATGGGCAAGAGATGTTCAGGATCCCTGGGCGTTGGAGATCATATCTCAGGGATATCTTCTGGACTTCAAAGCTTCTCCTCCACAAGGGAGATTTCATCTTTCTCCAACATAGGTGTGTCCGGTCCACGGCGTCATCCTTACTTGTGGGATATTCTCCTCCCCAACAGGAAATGGCAAAGAGCCCAGCAAAGCTGGCCACATGATCCCTCCTAGGCTCCGCCTACCCCAGTCATTCTCTTTGCCGTTGTACAGGCAACATCTCCACGGAGATGGCTTAGAGTTTTTTAGTGTTTAACTGTAGTTTTTATTATTCAATCAAGAGTTTGTTATTTTGAAATAGTGCTGGTATGTACTATTTACTCAGAAACAGAAAAGAGATGAAGATTTCTGTTTGTATGAGGAAAATGATTTTAGCAACCGTAACTAAAATCCATGGCTGTTCCACACAGGACTGTTGAGAGCTACTAACTTCAGTTGGGGGAACAGTATGCAGTCTCTTGCTGCTTGAGGTATGACACATTCTAACAAGACGATGTAATGCTGGAAGCTGTCATTTTCCCTATGGGATCCGGTAAGCCATGTTTATTACGATCATAAATAAGGGCTTCACAAGGGCTTATTAAGACTGTAGACTTTTCTGGGCTAAATCGATTCATTATTAACACATATTTAGCCTTGAGGAATCATTTTATCTGGGTATTTTGATATAAGAATATCGGCAGGCACTGGATTAGACACCTTATTACTTAGGGACTTTCCCAAAGCATAAGCAGAGCCTCATTTTCGCGCCGGTGTGGCGCACTTGTTTTTGAGAGGCATGGCATGCAGTCGCATGTGTGAGGAGCTCTGATACTTAGAAAAGACTTTCTGAAGGCGTCATTTGGTATCGTATTCCCCTTTGGGCTTGGTTGGGTCTCAGCAAAGCAGATACCAGGGACTGTAAAGGGGTTAAAGTTTAAAACGGCTCCGGTTCCGTTATTTTAAGGGTTAAAGCTTCCAAATTTGGTGTGCAATACTTTTAAGGCTTTAAGACACTGTGGTGAAAATTTGGTGAATTTTGTACAATTCCTTCATGTTTTTTCGCAATTGCAGTAATAAAGTGTGTTCAGTTTAAAATTTAAAGTGACAGTAACGGTTTTATTTTAAAACGTTTTTGTACTTTGTTATCAAGTTTATGCCTGTTTAACATGTCTGAACTACCAGATAGACTGTGTTCTGAATGTGGGGAAGCCAGAATTCCTATTCATTTAAATAAATGTGATTTATGTGATAATGACAATGATGCCCAAGATGATTCCTCAAGTGAGGGGAGTAAGCATGGTACTGCATCATTCCCTCCTTCGTCTACACGAGTCTTGCCCACTCAGGAGGCCCCTAGTACATCTAGCGCGCCAATACTCCTTACTATGCAACAATTAACGGCTGTAATGGATAATTCTGTCAAAAACATTTTAGCCCAAATGAACACTTGTCAGCGTAAGCGCGGCTGCTCTGTTTTAGATACTGAAGAGCATGGCAACGCTGATACTAATATCTCTGAAGGGCCCCTAACCCAGTCTGATGGGGCCAGGGAGGTTTTGTCTGAGGGAGAAATTACTGATTCAGGGAACATTTCTCAACAGGCTGAACCTGATGTGATTGCATTTAAATTTAAGTTGGAACATCTCCGCATTCTGCTTAAGGAGGTATTATCCACTCTGGATGATTGTGACAAGTTGGTCATCCCAGAGAAACTATGTAAAATGGACAAGTTCCTAGAGGTGCCGGGGCTCCCAGAAGCTTTTCCTATACCCAAGCGGGTGGCGGACATTGTTAATAAAGAATGGGAAAGGCCCGGTATTCCTTTCGTCCCTCCCCCCATATTTAAAAAATTGTTTCCTTTGGTCGACCCCAGAAAGGACTTATGGCAGACAGTCCCCAAGGTCGAGGGAGCGGTTTCCACTTTAAACAAACGCACCACTATACCCATAGAGGATAGTTGTGCTTTCAAAGATCCTATGGATAAAAAATTAGAAGGTTTGCTTAAAAAGATGTTTGTTCAGCAGGGTTACCTTCTACAACCAATTGCATGCATTGTCCCTGTCGCTACAGCCGCATGTTTCTGGTTCGATGAGCTGATAAAGGCGGTCGATAGTGATTCTCCTCCTTATGAGGAGATTATGGACAGAATCAATGCTCTCAAATTGGCTAATTCTTTCACCCTAGACGCCACTTTGCAATTGGCTAGGTTAGCGGCTAAGAATTCTGGGTTTGCTATTGTGGCGCGCAGAGCGCTTTGGTTGAAATCTTGGTCGGCTGATGCGTCTTCCAAGAACAAGCTACTTAACATTCCTTTCAAGGGGAAAACGCTGTTTGGCCCTGACTTGAAAGAGATTATCTCTGATATCACTGGGGGTAAGGGCCACGCCCTTCCTCAGGATCGGCCTTTCAAGGCAAAAAATAAACCTAATTTTCGTCCCTTTCGTAGAAACGGACCAGCCCAAAGTGCTACGTCCTCTAAGCAAGAGGGTAATACTTCTCAAGCCAAGCCAGCTTGGAGACCAATGCAAGGCTGGAACAAGGGTAAGCAGGCCAAGAAACCTGCCACTGCTACCAAGACAGCATGAAATGTTGGCCCCCCAATCCGGGACCGGATCTGGTGGGGGGCAGACTCTCTCTCTTCGCTCAGGCTTGGGCAAGAGATGTTCTGGATCCTTGGGCGCTAGAAATAGTCTACCAAGGTTATCTTCTGGAATTCAAGGGACTTCCCCCAAGGGGGAGGTTCCACAGGTCTCAGTTGTCTTCAGACCATATAAAAAGACAGGCATTCTTACATTGTGTAGAAGACCTGTTAAAAATGGGAGTGATTCATCCTGTTCCATTAAGAGAACAAGGGATGGGGTTCTACTCCAATCTGTTCATAGTTCCCAAAAAAGAGGGAACGTTCAGACCAATCTTAGATCTCAAGATCTTAAACAAGTTTCTCAAGGTTCCATCGTTCAAGATGGAAACCATTCAAACTATTCTTCCTTCCATCCAGGAAGGTCAATTCATGACCACGGTGGATTTAAAGGATGCGTATCTACATATTCCTATCCACAAGGAACATCATCGGTTCCTAAGGTTCGCATTCCTGGACAAGCATTACCAGTTCGTGGCGCTTCCTTTCGGATTAGCCACTGCTCCAAGGATTTTCACAAAGGTACTGGGGTCCCTTCTAGCTGTGCTAAGGCCAAGGGGCATTGCTGTAGTACCTTACTTGGACGACATTCTGATTCAAGCGTCGTCCCTTCCTCAAGCAAAGGCTCACACGGACATCGTCCTGGCCTTTCTCAGATCTCACGGATGGAAAGTGAACGTGGAAAAGAGTTCTCTATCTCCGTCAACAAGGGTTTCCTTCTTGGGAACAATAATAGACTCCTTAGAAATGAGGATATTTCTGACAGAGGCCAGAAAAACAAAGCTTCTAGACTCTTGTCGGATACTTCATTCCGTTCCTCTTCCTTCCATAGCTCAGTGCATGGAAGTGATCGGGTTGATGGTAGCGGCTATGGACATAGTTCCTTTTGCGCGCATTCATCTAAGACCATTACAACTGTGCATGCTCAGTCAGTGGAATGGGGATTATACAGACTTGTCTCCGAAGATACAAGTAAATCAGAGGACCAGAGACTCACTCCGTTGGTGGCTGTCCCTGGACAACCTGTCACGAGGGATGACATTCCGCAGACCAGAGTGGGTCATTGTTACGACCGACGCCAGTCTGATGGGCTGGGGCGCGATCTGGGGATCCCTGAAAGCTCAGGGTCTTTGGTCTCGGGAAGAATCTCTTCTACCGATAAATATTCTGGAACTGAGAGCGATATTCAATGCTCTCAAGGCTTGGCCTCAGCTAGCGAGGGCCAAGTTCATACGGTTTCAATCAGACAACATGACAACTGTTGCGTACATCAACCATCAGGGGGGAACAAGGAGTTCCCTAGCGATGGAAGAAGTGACCAAAATCATTCTATGGGCGGAGTCTCACTCCTGCCACCTGTCCGCTATCCACATCCCAGGAGTGGAAAATTGGGAAGCGGATTTTCTGAGTCGTCAGACATTGCATCCGGGGGAGTGGGAACTCCATCCGGAAATCTTTGCCCAAGTCACTCAGCTGTGGGGCATTCCAGACATGGATCTGATGGCCTCTCGTCAGAACTTCAAAGTTCCTTGCTACGGGTCCAGATCCAGGGATCCCAAGGCGGCTCTAGTGGATGCACTAGTAGCACCTTGGACCTTCAAACTAGCTTATGTGTTCCCGCCGTTCCCTCTCATCCCCAGGCTGGTAGCCAGGATCAATCAGGAGAGGGCGTCGGTGATCTTGATAGCTCCTGCGTGGCCACGCAGGACTTGGTATGCAGATCTGGTGAATATGTCATCGGCTCCACCTTGGAAGCTACCTTTGAGACGAGACCTTCTTGTTCAGGGTCCGTTCGAACATCCGAACCTGGTTTCACTCCAGCTGACTGCTTGGAGATTGAACGCTTGATCTTATCGAAGCGAGGGTTCTCAGATTCTGTTATCGATACTCTTGTTCAGGCCAGAAAGCCTGTAACTAGAAAGATTTACCACAAAATTTGGAAAAAATATATCTGTTGGTGTGAATCTAAAGGATTCCCTTGGGACAAGGTTAAGATTCCTAAGATTCTATCCTTCCTTCAAGAAGGATTGGAAAAAGGATTATCTGCAAGTTCCCTGAAGGGACAGATTTCTGCCTTGTCTGTGTTACTTCACAAAAAGCTGGCAGCTGTGCCAGATGTTCAAGCCTTTGTTCAGGCTCTGGTTAGAATTAAGCCTGTTTACAAACCTTTGACTCCTCCTTGGAGTCTCAATTTAGTTCTTTCAGTTCTTCAGGGGGTTCCGTTTGAACCCTTACATTCCGTTGATATTAAGTTATTATCTTGGAAAGTTTTGTTTTTGGTTGCAATCTCTTCTGCTAGAAGAGTCTCAGAATTATCTGCTCTGCAGTGTTCTCCTCCTTATCTGGTGTTCCATGCAGATAAGGTGGTTTTACGTACTAAACCTGGTTTTCTTCCAAAAGTTGTTTCTAACAAAAACATTAACCAGGAGATTATCGTACCTTCTCTGTGTCCGAAACCAGTTTCAAAGAAGGAACGTTTGTTGCACAATTTGGATGTTGTTCGCGCTCTAAAATTCTATTTAGATGCTACAAAGGATTTTAGACAAACATCTTCCTTGTTTGTTGTTTATTCTGGTAAAAGGAGAGGT
This sequence comes from Bombina bombina, assembly GCF_027579735.1. NCBI lineage: Eukaryota > Metazoa > Chordata > Amphibia > Anura > Bombinatoridae > Bombina > Bombina bombina. The sequence goes on from NC_069499.1 coordinate 287,719,790, forward strand.
CAAAAAGCAACTTCTACCTCTCTCTCTTTTTGGATTAAAAGCATCATCAGATTGGCTTACGAGACTGCCGGACGGCAGCCTCCCGAAAGAATCACAGCTCATTCCACTAGGGCTGTGGCTTCCACATGGGCCTTCAAGAACGAGGCTTCTGTTGATCAGATATGTAGGGCAGCGACTTGGTCTTCACTGCACACTTTTACCAAATTTTACAAGTTTGATACTTTTGCTTCTTCTGAGGCTATTTTTGGGAGAAAGGTTTTGCAAGCCGTGGTGCCTTCCATTTAGGTGACCTGATTTGCTCCCTCCCTTCATCCGTGTCCTAAAGCTTTGGTATTGGTTCCCACAAGTAAGGATGACGCCGTGGACCGGACACACCTATGTTGGAGAAAACAGAATTTATGTTTACCTGATAAATTACTTTCTCCAACGGTGTGTCCGGTCCACGGCCCGCCCTGGTTTTTTTAATCAGGTCTGATAATTTATTTTCTTTAACTACAGTCACCACGGTAACATATGGTTTCTCCTATGCAAATATTCCTCCTTAACGTCGGTCGAATGACTGGGGTAGGCGGAGCCTAGGAGGGATCATGTGGCCAGCTTTGCTGGGCTCTTTGCCATTTCCTGTTGGGGAGGAGAATATCCCACAAGTAAGGATGACGCCGTGGACCGGACACACCGTTGGAGAAAGTAATTTATCAGGTAAACATAAATTCTGTTTTCAAGGTTATCAGCAAACCAGATAAAGAAAGAGGCATTCCTAAGCTGTGTGCAAGACCTCCTAGTAATGGGAGTGATCCATCCAGTTCCGCGGACGGAACAAGGACAGGGATTTTATTCAAATCTGTTTGTGGTTCCCAAGAAAGAGGGAACCTTCAGACCAATCTTGGATCTAAAGATCTTAAACAAATTCCTCAGAGTTCCATCATTCAAAATGGAAACTTTTTGGACCATCCTACCCATGATCCAAGAGGGTCAGTACATGACCACAGTGGACTTAAAGGATGCCTACCTTCACATACCGATTCACAAAGATCATCATCGGTTCCTAAGGTTTGCCTTTCTAGACAGGCATTACCAATTTGTAGCTCTTCCCTTCGGGTTGGCCACTGCCCCGAGAATTTTTACAAAGGTTCTGGGCTCACTTCTGGCGGTTCTAAGACCGCGAGGCATAGCGGTGGCTCCGTATCTAGACGACATCCTGATACAGGCGTCAAGCTTTCAAATTGCCAAGTCTCATACAGAGATAGTTCTGGCATTTCTGAGGTCGCATGGGTGGAAAGTGAATGTGGAAAAGAGTTCTCTATCACCACTCACAAGAGTCTCCTTCCTAGGGACTCTTATAGATTCAGTAGAGATGAAAATTTACCTGACGGAGTCCAGGTTATCAAAACTTCTAAATGCTTGCCGTGTCCTTCATTCCATTCCACACCCGTCAGTGGCTCAGTGCATGGAAGTAATCGGCTTAATGGTAGCGGCAATGGACATAGGGCCATTTGCGCACCTGCATCTCAGACCACTGCAATTATGCATGCTAAGTCAGTGGAATGGGGATTACTCAGATTTGTCCCCTCTACTAAATCTGGATCAAGAGACCAGAGATTCTCTTCTCTGGTGGCTTTCTCTGGTCCATCTGTCCAAGGGTATGACCTTTCGCAGGCCAGATTGGACGATTGTAACAACAGATGCCAGCCTTCTAGGTTAGGGCGCAGTCTGGAACTCCCTGAAGGCTCAGGGATCGTGGACTCAGGAGGAGAAACTCCTCCCAATAAATATTCTGGAGTTAAGAGCAATATTCAAGGCTCTTCTAGCTTGGCCTCAGTTAGCAACACTGAGGTTCATCAGATTTCAGTCGGACAACATCACGACTGTGGCTTACATCAACCATCAAGGGGGAACCAGGAGTACCCTAGCGATGTTAGAAGTCTCAAAGATAATTCGCTGGGCAGAGTCTCACTCTTGCCACCTGTCAGCGATCCACATCCCAGGCGTAGAGAACTGGGAGGCGGATTTTCTAAGTCGTCAGACTTTTCATCCGGGGGGAGTGGGAACTCCATCCGGAGGTGTTTGCTCAACTGGTCCATCGTTGGGGCAAACCAGAACTGGATCTCATGGCGTCTCACCAGAACGCCAAGCTTCCTTGTTACGGATCCAGGTCCAGGGACCCGGGAGCAACGCTGATAGATGCTCTAGCAGCTCCTTGGTTCTTCAACCTGGCCTATGTGTTTCCACCGTTTCCTCTGCTCCCTCGACTGATTGCCAAAATCAAACAGGAGAGAGCATCAGTGATTCTGATAGTGCCTGCGTGGCCATGCAGGACCTGGTATGCAGACCTAGTGGACATGTCATCTCTTCCACCATGGACTCTGCCTCTGAGGCAGGACCTTCTAATACAAGGTCCTTTCAATCATCCAAATCTAATTTCTCTGAGACTGACTGCATGGAGATTGAACGCTTGATTCTATCAAGGTCATTGATACCTTAATACAGGCTCGGAAGCCTGTCACCAGGAAAATCTACCATAAGATATGGCGTAAATATCTTTATTGGTGTGAATCCAAGAGTTACTCATGGAGTAAGGTTAGGATTCCTAGGATATTGTCCTTTCTCCAAGAGGGTTTGACAGAGGCTTATCAGCTAGTGCTTTAAAAGGACAGATCTCTGCTCTGTCTATTCTTTTGCACAAGCGTCTGGCAGAAGTTCCAGACGTCCAGGCATTTTATCAGGCTTTGGTTAGGATTAAGCCTGTGTTTAAAACTGTTGCTCCCCCGTGGAGCTTAAACTTGGTTCTTAAAGTTCTTCAGGGAGTTCCGTTTGAACCCCTTCATTCCATTGATATTAAACTTTTATCTTGGAAAGTTCTGTTTTTGATGGCTATTTCCTCGGCTCGAAGAGTCTCTGAGTTATCTGCCTTACATTGTGATTCTCCTTATCTGATTTTTCATTCAGACAAGGTAGTTCTGCGTACCAAACCTGGGTTTTTACCTAAGGTGGTTTCTAACAGGAATATCAATCAAGAGATTGTTGTTCCATCATTGTGTCCTAATCCTTCTTCAAAGAAGGAACGTCTTTTGCATAATCTTGACGTAGTCCGTGCCTTGAAGTTTTACTTACAAGCTACTAAAGATTTTCATCAAACATCTGCCCTGTTTGTCGTTTACTCTGGACAGAGGAGAGGTCAAAAAGCTTCGGCAACCTCTCTCTCCTTTTGGCTTCGGAGCATAATACGCTTAGCCTATGAGACTGCTGGACAGCAGCCCCCTGAAAGGATTACAGCTCATTCTACTAGAGCTGTGGCTTCCACCTGGGCCTTTAAAAATGAGGCCTCTGTTGAACAGATTTGCAAGGCTGCGACTTGGTCTTCGCTTCACACCTTTTCAAAATTTTACAAATTTGACACTTTTGCTTCTTCAGAGGCTGTTTTGGGGAGAAAGGTTCTACAGGCAGTGGTTCCTTCCGTTTAAGTTCCTGCCTTGTCCCTCCCATCATCCGCGTACTTTAGCTTTGGTATTGGTATCCCACAAGTAATGGATGATCCGTGGACTGGATACACTTAACAAGAGAAAACATAATTTATGCTTACCTGATAAATTTATTTCTCTTGTAGTGTATCCAGTCCACGGCCCGCCCTGTCCTTTTAAGGCAGGTCTAAATTTTAATTAAACTACAGTCACCACTGCACCCTATGGTTTCTCCTTTCTCGTCTTGTTTCGGTCGAATGACTGGATATGGCAGTGAGGGGAGGAGCTATATAGCAGCTCTGCTGTGGGTGATCCTCTTGCAACTTCCTGTTGGGAAGGAGAATATCCCACAAGTAATGGATGATCCGTGGACTGGATACACTACAAGAGAAATAAATTTATCAGGTAAGCATAAATTATGTTTTTTACATTCTGAGACATCCAGCTTCCCAGAAGGAGTCCCCTGACATATTGGACCTCTGTAAAGGGATTTTGTGCCTACAAAAGTCGTTTTATGGGCAGGTAGGAGCCACAGTAGAGCTGTGGCAGTTTGCTTGTGACTGTTATAACGGTTTTACCGTTTTTCTGCTTCGTTTTTGAGCCTGAGGGGTTAATCATCCATTTGCAAGTGGGTGCAATGCTATTTTAGTCTATTATACACACTGTAAAAATTTCGTAGTTAACTGCTTTTTTTCACTGTTTTGCCGTTTTTTGTTTGTTTTTTTCCCTTAAAGGCACAGTATCTTTTTTTATATTCTGCTTTTTCACATTAATTAAAGTGTTTTCCAAGCTTGCTGGTCTCATTACTAGTCTGTTAAACATGTCTGACATAGAGGAAACTCCTTGTTCATTATGTTTAGAAGCCATTGTGGAACCCCCTCTTAGAATGTGTACCAAATGCACTGAATTTACTATACATTTTAAAGACCATATTCTGGCTTTAAAAGATTTATCACCAGAGGAAATTGACAAGGGGGAAGTTATGCCGACTAACTCTCCCCATGTGTCAGAGCCTATAACTCCCGCTCAAGGGACGCCAAGTACATCTAGCGCGCCCATTGCGTATACTTTACAAGACATGGCGGCAGTTATGAATCATACCCTTACAGAGGTATTGTCCAAACTGCCAGGGTTACAAGGAAAGCGAGACAGCTCTGGGGCTAGAACAAATACAGAGCTCTCTGACGCTTTAGTAGCTATGTCTGATATACCCTCACAATGTGCAGAAGCCGAAGCAGGAGAGCTTCTATCTGTGGGTGATTTTTCTGACTCAGGGAAGACACTTCAACCTGCTTCTGATATGTCTACATTTAAATTTAAGCTTGAACACCTCCGCATGTTGCTCAGGGAGGTTTTAGCAACTCTGGATGACTGTGACGCCATTGTAGTCCCAGAGAAATTGTGTAAATTGGATAAATACTATGCAGTGCCTGTTTACACTGATGTTTTTCCAATACCTAAGAGGTTTTCAGAAATTATTACTAAGGAATGGGATAGACCAGGTGTACCGTTCTCTTCCCCTCCTGTTTTTAAAAAGATGTTTCCTATAGATGCCGCTACACGGGACTTGTGGCAAACGGTCCCTAAGGTGGAGGGAGCAGTCTCTACCCTAGCGAAGTGTACAACTATCCCTGTCGAGGACAGTTGTGCTTTTCTAGATCCAAAGGACAAAAAATTAGAGGGTTACCTTAAGAAAATTTTTATTCAACAAGGTTTTATTCTCCAGCCCCTTGCATGCATTGCCCCAGTCACTGCTGCTGCGGCCTTCTGGTTTGAGTCTCTAGAAGAGGCTCTACAGGTAGAAACCCCATTGGATGATATCCTTGAGAAGCTTAAAGCTCTTAAGCTAGCCAATTCATTTGTTTCTGACGCCGTTGTTCATTTAACCAAGCTAACGGCTAAAAACTCAGGTTTTGCTATTCAGGCGCGTAGGGCACTATGGCTCAAATCCTGGTCAGCTAACGTTACTTCAAAGTCTAAGCTTCTCAACATTCCCTTCAAGGGGCAGACCCTATTCGGGCCTGGACTGAAGGAGATCATTTCTGATATTACTGGAGGAAAAGGTCACACCCTTCCTCAGGATAGGTCCAACAAATTAAGGACCAAACAGACTAATTTTCGTTCCTTTCGAAATTTCAAGAGTGGCGCAGCTTCAACTTCCTCTAATACAAAACAAGAGGGAAATTTTGCCCAGTCTAAGCCGGTCTGGAGACCTAACCAGGCTTGGAACAAAGGAAAGCAGGCCAAAAAACCTGCTGCTGCCTCTAAAACAGCATGAAGGGTCAGCCCCCGATCCGGAAACGGATCTAGTAGGGGGCAGTCTTTCTCTCTTCGCCCAGGCTTGGGCAAGAGATGTCCAGGATCCCTGGGCGATGGAAATTGTGTCCCAGGGATATCTTCTGGAGTTCAAAGCTTCTTCCCCAAAAGGGAGATTTCATCTCTCACAATTATCTGCAAACCAGATAAAGAGAGAGGCATTCTTACATTGTGTTCAAGACCTCCTAGTTATGGGAGTGATCCACCCAGTTCCAAAGGAGTAACAGGATTAAGGCTTCTATTCAAATCTGTTTGTAGTTCCCAAAAAAGAGGGAACTTTCAGACCAATCTTAGATCTCAAGATCCTAAACAAATTTCTCAGGGTCCCATCCTTCAAGATGGAGACTATTCGAACCATCCTACCTATGATCCAGGAGGGTCAATATATGACTACCGTGGACTTAAAGGATGCTTATCTTCACATTCCGATACACAGAGATCATCATCGGTTTCTAAGGTTCGCCTTCCTAGACAGGCATTACCAGTTTGTGGCTCTTCCCTTTGGGTTAGCTACGGCACCAAGAATCTTTACGAAGGTTCTAGGGTCACTCCTAGCGGTCCTAAGGCCGCGAGGTATAGCAGTAGCCCCTTACCTAGACGACATTCTGATACAGGCGTCGAATTTTCAAATCGCCAGGTCCCATACGGACATTGTTCTGGCATTCCTGAGGTCTCATGGGTGGAAAGTGAACGAAGAAAAGAGTTCTCTATCCCCTCTTACAAGAGTTTCCTTCCTAGGAACTCTGATAGATTCTGTAGAAATGAAGGTTTACCTGACAGAGGCCAGGTTGTCAAAACTTCTAAATTCCTGCCGTGTTCTTTATTCTACTTCTCGCCCTTCAGTGGCTCAGTGTATGGAAGTAATCGGCTTAATGGTAGCGGCAATGGACATAGTGCCGTTTGCCCGCCTACATCTCAGACCGCTGCAACTCTGCATGCTCAGTCAGTGGAATGGGGATTACACAGATTCGTCCCCTCTACTAAATCTGGATCAAGAGACCAGGGATTCTCTTCTCTGGTGGCTATCTCGGGTCCATCTGTACAAGGGTATGACCTTTCGCAGGCCAGATTGGACAATAGTAACGACAGATGCCAGCCTTCAGGGCTGGGGTGCAGTCTGGAACTCCCTGAAGGCTCAGGGTTCGTGGACTCAGGAGGAGACACTCCTTTCGATAAACATTCTGTAACTAAGAGCGATATTCAATGCTCTTCAGGCTTGGCCTCAGCTAGCTGCGGTCAGGTTCATCAGATTTCAGTCGGACAATATCACGACTGTAGCCTACATCAACAATCAAGGGGGAACAAGGAGTTCCCTAGCAATGTTGGAAGTTTCAAAAATAATTCTATGGGCAGAGGTTCACTCTTGCCATCTATCAGCTATCCATATCCCAGGAGTAGAGAACTGGGAGGCGGATTTTCTAAGTCGGCAGACTTTTCATCCGGGGGAGTGGGAACTCCATCCGGAGGTGTTTGCACAGTTGATTCAACTTTGGGGCAAACCAGAACTGGATCTCATGGCGTCTCGTCAGAACGCCAAGCTTCCTTGTTACGGATCCAGGTCCAGGGATCCCAAGGCAGCGCTGATAGATGCTCTAGCAGCGCCTTGGTCCTTCAACCTGGCTTATGTGTTTCCACCGTTTCCTCTGCTCCCTCGTCTGATTGCCAAGATCAAGCAGGAGAGAGCTTTTGATAGCACCTGCGTGGCCACGCAGGACTTGGTATGCAGATCTGGTGGACATGTAATCCCTTCCACCATGGACTCTGCCGCTGAGGCAGGACCTTCTACTTCAGGGTCCTTTCAACCATCCAAATCTAATTTCTGTGCGTCTGACTGCTTGGAGATTGAACGCTTAATTTTATCAAAACCTGGCTTCTCCGAGTCGGTCATTGATACCTTAATTCAGGCTCGAAAGCCTGTAACCAGGAAAATCTATCATAAGATATGGTGTAAATATCTTCATTGGTGTGAATCCAAGGGTTACTCATGGAGTAAAGTTAGGATTCCTAGGATATTATCTTTTCTCCAAGAAGGATTGGAGAAGGGATTGTCAGCTAGTTCCTTAAAGGGACAGATTTCTGCTCTGTCTATTCTTTTGCACAAGCGTCTGGCGGATGTTCCAGACGTTCAGGCGTTTTGTCAGGCTTTAGTTAGAATCAAGCCTGTGTTTAACAATAAAAAGGGGGTAGTAAGGGCGCTAAAAGCTAAAGATCTCTAAAGTGTTAATGTGTTTATATAGTGATACTCATAATTATGCAATATTATTTAAAAACCTTATGTGCATTCAAGTGTTAACAGATTACTTTCAGGTAATTCTACACAAACACTCTTTGTGGGTATTTAAAAAATTATTTAATGATAAAAATTATTACAATTTCCCAATTAGCTTTTCTAAATACATAATACAATTAATAGAGACGTCTCTATCATAAGCTATAATATTGTGGATCCAACCAGCATGACCAACATTAAGCAGAAATACGTAACCAATATCTCATTCTAAAAAATGTATAGTAGATAAAATGTATCAATATTTTAACAAATCTCACAATGGTTAAAATAAGAAAACTTTTGTAATAAAAACAATAAATGATAGACTTTGTTTCAATCTTATGTGGGAAAGTTCCTTTCCAGCTATAAGGATATATTTGTAGCTGTTATTACGTTATAGTATTGAAGCGTTATAGTATTGAAGCAGTGCTGTGAAAGTTTGATGACACAGTTACTAATTCGATAGTGCCTTTAGAAGTAACAGTCTTTGGTTGCAGGGTATTATGTATGCATCCTGCAGGTTAAATATCACTCCCCTACCCACAATCCCCAGTCATTCTCCAGTCATTCTCTTTGCATGTGTTGCAAGGAGGTGGTAAAGGTTAGGTGTCTGTAAGAAGATTCTTCAATCAAGAGTTTATTTTTTTAAAGCAGAGCAGGTTTGCTCTGATCTTTTCTGGGATCTAGCCATAGTGAATGGCAGTCTCTTCAGTAGAGCAGTTGTGGCTTTTAAGCATTTGGAAATTTGTGGGGTACAATCCCCACTGTGCCTCTCAAACTGTTTCTTGCTGCCCTATCTTAAAAGCCTGAGTAAGATTATTCAGTCTTTCCTTTTTTCCACAGGTCCATGTGAGGGAGGGTCCCCTCTCAAACCAGGTGAGCTGTCCTTCTGTCGGACAGAGGCATATTCAGGTAAGTGCCATGTTTATTTCTCTTTATACAGGGAAAATATGGCACTTCAGCAGTTAAATCTACAGGGGACATTATTTTTAACAGTTAATCCTATTAGGATTAGCTTTCAAAAATAAGGGCAGATTATGCAGGCACTGGGGAGGTGAGGAGCCCTTATTTATTAATTATTTATTAAAGGGACAGTCAAGTAAAAAAAAAAAACTTTCATGATTTAAATAGGGCATGTAATTTTTAACAACTTTCCAATTTACTTTTATTACCAATTTTTCTTTGTTATCTTGGTATTCTTAGTTGAAAGCTAGGATCTATATATGCTAATTTCTTAGACTTTGAAGGCCACCTCTAATCTGAAAGCATTTTGACAGTTTTCACCACTAGAGGGCGTTAGTTCATGTGTTTCATATAGATAACATTGAGCTCAGGCACGTAAAGCTCCTAAGAGCAAGCAGATTGGCTAAAAATGCAAGTCTGTCAAAAGAACTGAAATAAGGGGGCAGTTTGCAGAGCGCCATAGATACAAGGTAATCACAGAGGTAAAAAGTATATTATTATAACTGTGTTGGTTATGCTAAATTGGGGAATGGGTAATAAAAGGGATTATTTACCTTTTTAAACAACAAAAATTCTGGTGTTTACTGTCCCTTTAATTATTTTTTGATGGGCTCAGCATTTGTCTTTTTATCCGGTTAGCACAAGGACTGGATGGGTTATTTATTAGTTTTGAAGGGCTCAGCATTTGTCTTTTTATCCGGTTAACACACGGATAAGGACTGGGTATGTTAGTCCAGTGTTTGTTGCGCACGTAGTTTTTTTCCCTCTGTTGAGCACTTCTATGATTTTAATGGCCTCTGGGAATGCCAATGACTAAGGAGGCGGGTTCCTTCAGAGGCGGCAAGGCTGGTTTTGCGCGCCTTCGGGACTCTTCCTGTGAGTTCCGGAATAGAGTAGTTTCTATGATTGCATAGCCGTTTGATGGGCAGTTCCGGATTAAACACTGAATCGTTTGTTTTACAGTTTGTCTGCGTCTAGCAGGGAAGATAGGCACCTCAGCATAATAGCTGAGGTGTAGAGACTGTCTGGGGGTTTATCAGGACGCTGCTCCGTAGTTAAGTTGTATTTTTTTCGCAAATATAAAAATTTAAAGAGACAGTATCATTTTCTTGCAGTGTTATTTTCCAGGGGAAATTAAAGTTTTTATTATTAATTATTTATTAATAATTTATTCCTTTAAATATGTACATGTAGCTTGTGTTTCGACTCCAGGTGGAACCACCAATCCCTTTTTTGTTCTTCATGTATTTTAGAACATTGTGGTATAGGGATAAGCTTTTTGAGCCTGAGCCATCATTTACTAGGGTGGATGCTGTTTAGGGGTCTCCTGTACTAGATATGTTGCAGCTTCTCCTGAAGCGTCCCAACCTTTTTCGACCTCACATGCAGTGCCCTGCGTTTCCTCTCATGCTTCGTCTGGAATTACCTTGTAAGATATTGCTGCCCAGGTATTCTCTGCAGTATCAGGGTGCTTTCAGTTTTTCACATGCTTCAGGAAAAGCGCAAGAGGATATTTAAAGAATCAGTGAGCAAGGTTTCTGATCCTGTTGTGGCTACTCAAGGTGCTTCCTCTCAGAAGTCTGAGGAGGAAGACACTTTGATAGCGTCTGAGGGTGGAATCTCAGATTCAGACAGTGTAATTCTTTTTTCTGATGCTGAAGTTGTATCCTTCAGGATTTAGCTGGAGCACCTCCGTCTGTTACTTAAGGAGGTTTTGGCTACTTTGGATGACTCCGATACGTCTGTTGTAGTCAATCCTATGAAGTCTAGTAGACTGAACAAGTACTGAGTTGTTTCCTCTGTTGTGGAGGTATTTCTTGTACCAGACCGTGCTACAGTGATTTTTGTACGGGAGTGGGAGAGCCTTAGTATTTATTTTTCTCCATCCCCAATTTCCAGGGGCAGGTTTCTTCTCTCAAGATTATCTGCAGACCAGCTAAAAAGAGAGGCATTCTTGAATTGCGTTCGGGACCATTCTTCCCTGGGGGTGATAGTTCCAGTTTCCGTGAGGAAACAGAGTCTGAGATTCTATTCAAATCTTTTTGTGGTTCCCAAAAAAGAGGAAACTTTCAGTTCTATTCTAGACCTAAAGTGTCTAAACAAGTTTCTCAGGGTACCATCCTTCAAAATGGAAACCATTCAGTCCATTCTTCCCTTGGTACAAGAGTGTCTGTACATTACGACCATAGACCTGAAGGATGCGTATCTTCATGCTCCCATCCACAGGGATCCTGACAAGTACCTGAGATTCGCCTTTCTAGACAAACATTTTCAGTTTGTGGCTCTTCCGTTTGGTCTTTCTTCTGCTCCCAGAATTTTCTTAAAGGTTCTGGGGGCTCTTTTGGCAATGATCAGGGCTTGGGGAACTGCAGTGGCGCCCTACCTGGATGACATATTGGTTCAGGCACCATCTTTTCAACAAGCAAACTCTCATACAGAGATCTTGTTGTCTTTTCTACATTCCCATGGATGGAGAGTGAATCTGGAAAAGAGTTTCCTTGTTCCAGCTACAAGGGTGGGTTTCTTAGGGACCATAATAAATTCTCTATCTAGGAATATTTTTCTGACAGAGGCCAGAAAATCCAAAATTCTTTCCTCTTGCCTCTGTCTGCAGTCTACTGTTCGCTGGAGAAAGGGTTTTCAGTCAGTTCTCTGAAAGGTCAGATTTCTGCATTATCTGTTTTGTTACACAAATGTGTGAGGTTCAATCTTTTTGTCAGGCCCTAGTCAGAATCAGGCCTGTGTTTAAACCTGTTGCTCCTCCTTGGAGCCTTAACCTGGTTTTTAGAATATTGCAGCAGGCTCCGTTTGAGCCTATGCATTCCATAGATATTAGGTTGTTATCTTGGAAGGTTTTGTTTCTCATTGCTATCTCTTCTGCTCAGAGACTTTCGGAACTCTCGGCTTTGCAGTGTGATTCGCCTTACCTTATCTTTCATGCAGATAAGGCGTTTCTTCGTACTATAATGGGGTTTCTTCCTAAAGTGGTTTCGAATAGAAATATTAGGAAATTATTGTTCCTTCTCTCTGTACCAATCCTTCTCATAAAGAACGTCTGTTGCAAAACTTGGATGTTGTGCGTGCTCTAAAATTCTACCTACAGGCGACTAAGGATTTTTGCCAGTCCCTGTTTGCTTCTCTGGCAAGCGTAAGTGTCAGAAAGCTACTGCTGCTTCTCTTTCTCTCTGGTTGAGAAGTATGATTCGTTTTTCTTATGAGTCTGCTGGTCAGCAGCCTCCTAAGAGAATTACGGCTCATTCCACGAGGGCTGTCTCATCTTGAACTTTCAAAAATGAAGCTTCTGTGGAACAGATTTGCAATGCTGTTACTTGGTCCTCTCTGCATACTTTTTCCAAATTTTCTAAATTTGATACTTTTGCCTCGGCTGAGGCTTCTGTTGGGAGAAGGGTTCTTCAAGCGGTGGTGCCTTCTGTTTAGGTCTGCCTGTCTTGTTCTCCCTCCCTAGTCATCTGTGTCCTCTAGCTTGGGTATTGGTTCCCACTAGTAATTGATGACGTCGTTGACTCACCATATCTTAGGAAAGAAAATAGAATTTATGCTTACCTGATAAATGTATTTCTTTCCGAAATATGGTGAGTCCACGACCCCACCCTTAGATAAGACAGTTATTTTTTAAATATAAATCTCAGGTGTTAGAAAAAAAAGGCAGGCAAATGGCTTTAACATAGAGACACATACATATACATGTCTAAATATGGATATGTATGTGTGTGTATCTAAATATGGATATGTATATATGTGTGTGTTTGTGTATGTACATGTGTATATATATTTGTATTTATGTATTTACAGACATATATACACATTTAAACACATAAATACATATGTAGACATTTTATATAAGTGCATTTGCAGTTAAGTAGAGGAAAACATGTAAAGGCATATTTATGCAATATTCATATTTAATTAGCTTTCACCTAAATTGAGTTAATTACAGCAGCAGTATCTGAAGCTACGGCTTCTCTCCTACCTGAAAACAAATGTTTAAGGTCAGTGCAGGTTTCTCCTTCTACCAGTACTATATGCCCTTGGGCCATGAATACTGTTATGTCTTCAGAGGGTGACGTTTCTTCTGCTGATGAGGAATCTTCATCTAATGTTGAGCCTGATATTTCCTCTTTGTTTAAAGTTAAACGTATTCGTTCTTTTTTAAATGAGGTCTTGATTACTTTAGGGGTTAAAAATCCTAAAGCATCTGATGACAAACCTTGTAATTGTTTAAATTCAGTTTTTAAGACTGTTAAACTTCCTGAAGTTTTTCCTATTCGTTATGCTGTCTCTGGCATGATTTCTAAGGAATGGTTTAAGCCTGGGAATTAATTTAACCCTTCTGCAAGGTTTAAGAAATTATATCTTTTACCAGCTCCTAATATTGATTTATGGGAAACATTTCCTAAAGTTGATGGTGCTATTTCCACTTCTGCTAAAAGTACTACTATTCCTTTGGAAGATAGTACTTTGTTTAAAGATCCTCTAGACAGGAAGTTAGAGTCTTAACAAAAGGGCTTTTTTTACCAGCAGGTTACTTACTTAGGCCAGCCATTTCTATAGCTGATGTGGCGGCTGCGTCAACTAATTGGCTGTCAAGTCTTTCTGAACAATGTTTTGAGGACCCTGTTTGTGACAGTCTTTTAAGTTTATTTAAAAATGCCAATTATTTTCTTTTTGATGCTGTTTTTGATATTATGAAAATTAATGTCAAAAGTATGTCTTTAGCAGTTCTTGCCAGGAGAGCTTTATGGTGTTAATCCTGATCTGCTGATATGGTGTCTAAATTTAGATTATTTTCTCTTCTAAAGGTGTATCCAGTCCATGGGTTCATCCATTACTTGTGGGATATTCTCCTTCCCAACAGGAAGCTGCAAGAGGACACCCACAGCAGAACTGTCTATATAGCTCCTCCCCTAACTGCCACCCCTAGTCATTCTCTTGCAGCTCTCGACAAGAAAGGAAGTATCAAGAGATATGGGGTGACTTAGTGTAGTTTTTACCTTCAATCAAAAATTTGTTATTTTTAAACGGTACCAGCGTTGTACTGTTTTTCTCTCAGGCAGAAATTGGAAGAAGAATTCTGCCTGGAGGTTTGATGATCTTAGCGGTTTGTAACTAAGGTCCATTGCTGTTCTCACACATAACTGAAGAGTATGGAAAGAAAACTTCAGTTGGGGGGACGGTCTGCAGATTACCTGCTTTGAGGTATGTTCAGTATATTTTTTTCTAGAGAGATAAGGTCTAGAAAATGCTGACAGTGCCTGGTGTATTTGAGGTAAGCCTGATACAGTGATTTAACAGCGACTGGGATCATGCTTGCAAAAAAGGGTAATATTCATATTAATACTCATATTACTTAGTGTAAAAACGTTTGCATGTTTTATAGAAAAAACGTTTTTTCTCTGAGGGTGATAAATCTTTATTTGGGGCCTAGTTTTCCACATGGCTTGTTAGATCACTCCTAGGAGTACTTTTTTAAGGCCCTCTGACATAGAGTGCATGGTGGGAGGGGCCTATTTTCACGCTCTAAATGCACAGTTGATATTCAGACTGAGACATCCAGCTTCCCTAAAGGAGTCCTCTGGCATCTAGGACCACTATAGAGGGGTTTTTTTTCCTGCAAAAATCGTGTTTAAGGGCAGGTAGGAGCCACAGCAGAGCTGTGGCAGTGTGTTTGACTGTTTTTTAACGGTTTTACCGTTTTTCTAATCCAGTTTGGGGCCTAAGGGGTTAATCATCCATTTGCAAGTGGGTGCAATGCTGCTTTAGTCTCTTATACACACTGTAAAAATTTCGTAGAGTTTACTACTTTTTAACACTGTTTTGCAGTTTATGTGGTAGTTTTTTTCTCTTAAAGGTACCGTTTTTGTTTAATTGCTTTTTCACATTTATTAAAGTGTTTTCCAAGCTTGCTGGTCTCATTACTAGTCTGTTAAACATGTCTGACATAGAGGAAACTCCTTGTTCATTATGTTTAGAAGCCATTGTGGAACCCCCTCTTAGAATGTGTGCCAAATGCACTGACCTTTCTATAAGTTATAAAGACCATATTATGGGTTTTAAAGATTTATCACCAGAGGTTTCTCAGACTGACAAAAGGGAGGTTAAACCATCTAGCTCTCCCAATGTGTCAGAACCTATATCTCCCGCGCAAGTGACGCCAAGTACTTCTGGCGCGTCCAATGCGTTTACCTTACAAGATATGGCGGCAGTTATGAATCATACCCTCACATACCCTCACAGAGGTATTGTCCAAACTGCCAGGGTTACAAGGAAAGCGAGACAGCTCTGGGGCTAGAACAAATACAGAGCTTTCTGACGCTTTAGTAGCTATGTCTGATATACCCTCACAATGTACAGAAGCCGAAGCAGCAGAGCTTCTATCTGTGGGTGACATTTCTGATTCAGGGAAGGCGTTACTTCAGTCTGACTCTGAAATGACAGCATTTAAATTTAAGCTTGAACACCTCCGCTTGTTGCTCAGGGAGGTTTTAGCAACTCTGGATGACTGTGACACCATTGTAGTCCCAGAGAAATTGTGTAAAATGGACAAATACTTTGCAGTGCCTGTTTGCACTGATGTTTTTCCAATCCCTAAGAGGTTTTCAGAAATTATTACGAAGGAATGGGATAGACCAGGTGTACCGTTCTCTCCCCCTCCTGCTTTTAAAAAGATGTTTCCCATAGATGCCGCTACACGGGACTCGTGGCAGACGGTCCCTAAGGTGGAGGGAGCAGTCTCTACCCTAGCTAAGCGTACAACTATCCCCGTCGAGGACAGTTGTGCTTTCCTAGATCCAATGGATAAAAAATTAGAGGGTTTCCTTAAGAAAATCTTTATACAACAAGATTTTATTCTCGAGCCTCTTGCATGCATTGCCCCAGTCACTGCTGCAGCGGCTTTCTGGTTCGAGTCTCTTGAAGAGGCTCTACAGGTGGAGACCCCGTTGGATGATATCCTAGACAGGCTTAAAGCTCTTAAGTTAGCCAATTCATTTATTTCTGACGCCATTTTTCATTTAACAAAGCTAACGGCTAAGAATTCAGGTTTTGCCATTCAGGCGCGTAGGGCGATATGGCTTAAATCCTGGTCAGCTGACGTTACTTCAAAGTCTAAGCTTCTCAACATCCCCTTCAAAGGGCAGACCCTATTCGGGCCTGGACTGAAGGAGATCATTTCTGATATTACTGGAGGAAAAGGCCACGCCCTTCCCCAGTACAGGTCCAACAAATTAAGGACCAAACAGACTAATTTTTGTTCCTTTCGAAACTTCAAGAGTGGTGCAGCTTCAACTTCCTCTACTGCAAAACAAGAAGGAAATTTTGCCCAGTCCAAGCCAGTCTGGAGACCTAACCAGGCTTGGAACAAGGGAAAGCAGGCCAAAAAACCTGCTGCTGCCTCTAAGACAGCATGAAGGAGTAGCCCCTGATCCGGGACCGGATCTAGTTGGGGGCAGACTTTCTCTCTTCGCCCAGGCTTGGGCAAGAGACGTCCAGGATCCCTGGGCTCTGGAGATTGTTTCCCAGGGATATCTTCTGGATTTCAAAGCCTCATCTCCAAAGGGGAGATTTCATCTCTCACATTTATCTGCAAACCAGATAAAGAAAGAGGCATTCTTACGTTGTGTTCAAGACCTTCTGGTTATGGGAGTGATCCACCCAGTTCCAAGGGAGGAACAGGGGCAAGGATTCTATTCAAATCTGTTTATAGTTCCCAAAAAAGACCAATCTTGGATCTCAAGATCCTAAACAAATTTCTCAGGGTCCCATCCTTCAAGATGGAGACTATTCGAACCATCCTACCTATGATCCAGGAGGGTCAATATATGACTACCGTGGACTTAAAGGATGCTTATCTCCACATTCCGATACACAGAGATCATCATCGGCTTCTCAGGTTTGCCTTCCTAGACAGGCATTACCAGTTTGTGGCTCTTCCCTTCGGGTTAGCCACGGCACCAAGAATCTTTACGAAGGTTCTAGGGTTCCTACTGGCGGTTCTAAGGCCACAAGGCATAGCGGTGGCTCCTTACCTAGACGACATTCTGATACAGGCGTCGAATTTTCAAGTCGCCAAGTCCCATACGGGCATTGTTCTGGCATTCCTGAGGTCTCATGGGTGGAAGGTGAACGAAGAAAAGAGTTCTCTCTCCCCTCTGACAAGAGTTTCCTTCCTAGGAACTCTGATAGATTCATTAGAAATGAAGATTTTTCTGACAGAGGTCAGGTTGTCAAAGCTTCTAACTTCCTGCCGTGCTCTTTATTCCACTTCTCAGCCGTCAGTGGCTCAGTGTATGGAAGTAATCGGCTTAATGGTAGCAGCAATGGACATAGTTCCGTTTGCCCGCCTACATCTCAGACCACTGCAACTTTGCATGCTCAATCAGTGGAATGGGGATTACACAGATTTGTCCCCTCTGCTAAATCTGGTATAAGAGACAAGGGATTCTCTTCTCTGGTGGCTATCTTGGGTCCATCTGTCCAGGGGAATGAGCTTCCGCAGGCCAGAATGGACTATAGTGACGACAGATGCCAGCCTTCTGGGCTGGGGCGCAGTCTGGAACTCCCTGAAGGCTCATGGTTCGTGGACTCAGGAGGAAGCCCTCCTTCTGATCAACATTCTGGAACTAAGAGCGATATTCAATGCTCTTCAGGCTTGGCCTCAGCTAGCTGCGGTCAGGTTCATCAGATTTCAGTCGGACAACATCACGACTGTAGCCTATATCAACAATCAGGGGGGTACAAGGAGCCCCCTGGCGATGTTGGAGGTTTCAAAGATAATTCTATGGGCAGAGGTTCACTCTTGCCATCTCTCAGCTATCCATATCCCAGGAGTAGAGAACTGGGAGGCGGATTTTTATTTTTTATTTTTTTTTAAATAATTTTTATTGAGGTAAAATGGCAAACAGAAATAAAAGTTTCAGAGAAAGTTATCATGGCAACATGCCCATTTGACATACATTAAGTTTTACAAGGTGAATTAAACAAGCATGTCCTTACAACTGTATAGCCTGGGCTTTAAGTCAGCCCACATGTATAACTACAAGCCATGGGCATTACCTCATTTTTACATGAGTGCATGAACAGAGGACAGACAAAACAGTTACATATAGCTAGTTGGGTGTAAATTCACTAACCAAAATAAAACCTTGTGTAGGCTTGTGCTTGTCCTTGGAGTATTCAGCTGATCCTTTGACTAAGTAACCTAGCATAAATATGATAATCTAAGTTAGAATCTGAGGTATATAGATGTGCTATGTCTAGGGCGCCTGCCTAATTGAAACTACAGGTAGTAATTTCAGTGAGCTTAAATTGTAGAATCTCAAGGCACCCCACTAACAAGGGAGACAAAAAATACCTGGGAATCAATATATATATAGCCCCTCACCATAGCATTCTGTTTTTTAATTTGCTTCTAAATTTGATAGGCCACTCATGGACCTCCTATTCAACATATTAACCTCTGCTATAAGTAAACTTTAATCTCCAAGATGTTGAGGTTAAATTACAAGAGGTGTCTGCAGTGAACCTTAGTTATAGGATCTCAAGGCACCTTAGTAACAGGGGGGGAGGTAATACATGAATATTAATATGTACTCGGATCAGCAGGGCAAGACCAAATAGGACATACAAGTTGCAGACCCAATACACAGCTTCCCACAGTAGGAAATCTATCTACAGAGGCTCCCACCTAGTAAGGTAACTCATAGACTGCACATTAAGGTTATATAGCTTCATCCAAGCATGCGTGTCCCAGGTATAGTGTAGTAGTTTTACCCGTGCAACCCCACACTAAATAATAAAGATTCTAGAAAATGATACAGGTTACACACTCCCTTTCATTGTAACATGTCTACATAACTGGCATCTAACCAAAATGGGGTAAAGAAGTATGCAAGTCTAAGCGTATCACACATTTATAACATTTATACAATATAGTCTGAAACATAAGATATAAAGTTGACACTAAGGGAGGCCCACAGTAAGTGCAGTGCTCATAATACTCTAAAGAACTTAGCTAGTGGTATGCAAACTAAACGTTTTATAGGGGAACATAAGCGTTCTGTATTGTTTCATATCCATTTTCCCCTATTGCTCAGAAAGCTGGCTAGGTAAAACTTTATTCGTGGAGAGTTCAGGGGCTTAAAAAACTCAGAGATACTTGCAATAGCCCTAGCATCAAAAGTATTGTCTCTCCGGGCATCAAAAGGGTATAGTTCATAGGGGGGAAGGAGAGTTACTGAGTTAGTCCTGGCCCCTTAGAGTGTATTTTTTCCTGGGGCATTTCATCCGACCCCCGTTCTGGTACGGGCATCTAAATTTTGGGTACCTCTTGGCACTCCCCCGTCGGGATCCAGAGTGACCGGGTAGTAGAAGACTATCAGCCAGAAAATCTTACCCGCCAAGCCAATCGCTCGGGAGCCGGCCGCTCTCCTCCGCGTGACCGGGCAGGCTACAAAGGTCTGGGGATCCTCCGCCCCGTCACCATTATATGCCCCTGTTGGTGGCAGTCCCCCCAGGAACAACGGGCCCTTCGAGTGAGGTATGTTCTGTAACGGCTCCGGAAACACTGACAGCTCTCAGGCTTTCCTGATCAGGGCTATTCTCCTTCTGTTCCCTCTCCGGTATGTCGGTTCTAGTATAAGAGCTCTCGTCCAGCTGAAGATTTGCGCCACTCAGAGCACTCGATACTGTTGACTCCACCTCAATAGGCCCACATGGCTCCTCTCCAGGGGCACCAGTTAGCGCCATAAGTCGGTCAAATCTGTGGATTATCCACTTCTCAGATTGAGCAAACAAGGCTCGAATTTTGATGTAGAGGTCCTCCTCCATGTTGTAGATATTGAGCAGAGGGTATCAAGTGTCTCTGCTTACCCGGTTTCCCGGGGGGGGAGCTGGGATCCCTCTCCTCAGAGGCCGCCAGGGATACACAGCAGTCCAGTTGGGAAGTCCTGCAGCAATAAAAACTTTTATTTTTTATATAGGACCAGTCAGTTCAATGTTCTCTTCTTCCTGCAATATAGTATTAAGCTGGTTGCCTATTCAGACTCTTAGATTACAGGCGGATTGTAAATCTATATGGCAGAGCTCCCCATTTAGCGGCCATCTTAGACCACAGCCCGGACACGCCCCCGAGGCGGATTTTTTAAGTCGGCAGACTTTTCATCCGGGGGAGTGGGAGCTCCATCCTGAGGTATTTGCCCAGTTCATTCAACTATGGGGCAAACCAGAACTGAATCTCATGGCGTCTCGTCAGAACGCCAAGCTTCCTCGTTACGGGTCCAGGTCCAGGGATCCCAAGGCAGCGCTGATAGATGCTCTAGCAGCGCCCTGGTCCTTCAGCCTGGCTTATGTGTTTCCACCGTTTCCTCTGCTCCCTCGTCTGATTGCCAAGATCAAGCAGGAGAGAGCTTCGGTGATTTTTATAGCTCCTGCGTGGCCACGCAGGACTTGGTATGCAGATCTGGTGGACATGTCATCCTTTCCACCATGGACTCTGCCGCTGAGGCAGGACCTTCTACTTCAAGGTCCTTTCAAACATCCAAATCTAATTTCTCTGCGTCTGACTGCTTGGAGATTGAACGCTTGTTTCTATCAAAGCGTGGTTTTTCAGAGTCGGTCATTGATACCTTAATTCAGGCTCGAAAGCCTGTCACCAGGAAAATCTATCATAAGATATGGTGTAAATATCTTCATTGGTGTAAATCCAAGGGTTACTCATGGAGTAAAGTCAGGATTCCTAGAATTTTATCCTTTCTCCAAGAGGGATTGGAGAAAGGATTGTCTGCTAGTTCCTTAAAGGGACAGATTTCGGCTCTGTCTATTCTTTTGCACAAACGACTGGCTGAGGTTTCAGACGTTCAGGCGTTTTGTCAGGCTTTGGTTAGAATTAAGCCTGTGTTTAAACCCGTTGCTCCGCCATGGAGTTTAAATTTAGTTCTTAAAGTTCTTCAAGGGGTTCCGTTTGAACCTTTGCATTCCATAGATATTAAACTTTTATCTTGGAAAGTTCTGTTTTTAGTAGCTATCTCCTCGGCTCGAAGAGTTTCGGAGTTATCTGCTTTACAGTGTGATTCCCCTTATCTGATTTTCCATGCAGATAAGGTAGTTTTGCGTACCAAACCTGGGTTTCTTCCTAAGGTAGTATCTAATAAGAACAGCAATCAGGAGATTGTTGTTCCTTCATTATGTCCTAATCCTTCCTCAAAGACGGAACGTCTTTTACACAATCTTGATATGGTTCGTGCTTTAAAGTTTTATTTACAAGCTACGAAGGATTTTCGTCAAACATCTGCTTTGTTTGTTGTCTACTCTGGACAGAGGAGAGGCCAAAAGGCTTTGGCAACTTCTCTTTCTTTTTGGCTGAGAAGCATAATCCGCTTTGCTTATGAGACTGCTGGCCAGCAGCCTCCTGAAAGAATTACAGCTCATTCCACTAGAGCGGTGGCTTCCACATGGGCTTTTAAAAATTAGGCCTCGGTTGAACAGATTTGTAAGGCGGCGACTTGGTCTTCGCTTCATACTTTTTCTAAATTCTACAAATTTGATACTTTTGCTTCCTCGGAGGCTATTTTTGGGAGAAAGATCTTACAGGCAGTGGTGCCTTCTGTTTAAGTGCCTGCCTTGTCCCTCCCTTCATCCGTGTCCTAAAGCTTTGGTATTGGTATCCCACAAGTAATGGATGAACCCGTGGACTGGATACACCTTTACAAGAGAAAACAAAATTTATGCTTACCTGATAAATTTATTTCTCTTGTGGTGTATCCAGTCCACGGCCCGCCCTGTCATTTTAAGGCAGGTGTTTTTAATTTTTGAACTACAGTCACCACTGCACCCTATAGTTTCTCCTTTTTTTCTTGCTTGTCTTCGGTCGAATGACTGGGGGTGGCAGTTAGGGGAGGAGCTATATAGACAGCTCTGCTGTGGGTGTCCTCTTGCAGCTTCCTGTTGGGAAGGAGAATATCCCACAAGTAATGGATGAACCCGTGGACTGGATACACCACAAGAGAAATAAATTTATCAGGTAAGCATAAATTTAGTTTTTTTTATTATTATTTCTTTCAGGGTAAAAAAGTGTTTGGTTCATATTTATATTCTATTATTTCTACTGTTACCGGGGGTAAAGGGGCCTTTCTACCTCAGGATAAAAAAAATCCAAGACCTTTAATAGTTTCTGTTCTTTTTGCCAGCTCAAATGAGTGAAGTTTTCTCTGATCAAAACAGAGTGCCTCTGGTTCAGTTTAGAGACCCACAACAACAAACGTATATAACCAGGAAACCTTTACAGACCATTCTGGAAAAAATATGTGGCGTATATTTTACTATTTTACATATAATATTGTACTATGTACTGTAAAACTGTCTAATTTTGGCATTTGCATCTTGAATATCTTAAAGATCAATTTTTCCGAGCACTATTTTTTTTTCTTTAGCTGCAATTTTTCTTTAATTGTTTATTCTTTGTTTTATGCTTAAACATAGCCTCCTCCTTTTCTAACTTGGTTATTATATTAAACGGTGACATCTGCCTGCTTATGATACCTGTCAGCTATACCATTGTGCTTTTCTTTTATAAGGTGTATCCAGTCCACGGATCATCCTTTACTTGTGGGATATTCTCCTTCCCAACAGGAAGCTGCAAGAGGATCACCCACAGCAGAGCTGTCTATATAGCTCCTCCTCTAACTGCCACTACCAGTCATTCTCTTGTAGCTCTCGACAAGAAAGGAAGTAGCTGGAGAGATGTGGTGTTTTTATTTAGTTTATCTTCAATCAAAAGTTTGTTATTTTCAAATGGTACCGGAGTTGTACTATTTTAGCCTCAGGCAGAAAGTATAAGAAGAGTCTGCCTGTGGTCTTTGATGATCTTAGCAGGTTGTAACTAAGATCCATTGCTGTTCTCACACATAACTGAAGAAAGAGGTAACTTCAGCTGGGGGAATGGCGTGCAGGGTCTCCTGCTATGAGGTATGTGCAGTTTAAATTTTTCTAGAGAAATTAATATGCTAGAAAATGTTGTTAAATACCGGATTTATTTAAGGTAAGCCTGATTACAGTGATTTAATAACGACTAGTATCATGCTTGCTGTAAAAGGTAATATTCTTATTACTTTCTCACATTACTGAAAAATAAAACGATTGGTGATAAAACTTTATTGGGGCCCGGTTTTTCCCATATGGCTGGCTAGATTTTGCCTAGGGATAGTTTTGTTAGGCCCTCTCACTGTGAATATAAATACGCATTAGATTTTGCAGCTTGAGACATCCAGTTTCCCTGAAGGAGTCCCCTGAACACTTAGGACCTCTCTAAAGGGTTTTTGTGCCTTTCAAAGTCGTTATATGGGCAGGTAGGGCCACAGCAGAGCTGTGGCAGTTTGTTGTGACTGTTGAAAAACGTTTATATCGTTTTTTTTATCCGGTTTTGAAACTAAGGGGTTAATCATCCATTTGTAAGTGGGTGCAATGCTCTGTTAGTCTATTATACACACTGTAAAAATTTCGTAAGATTTACTGCTTTTTATCACTGTTTTTCAATTTCTGACAAAATTTGTTTCTCTTAAAGGCACAGTACTGTTTTTATTTTTTGCTTGTTTATATTTATCAAAGTGTTTTCCAAGCTTACTGGTCTCATTGATAGTCTGTTTAAACATGTCTGACATAGAGGAAATTCCTTGTTCATTATGTTTAGAAGCCATTGTGGAACCCCCTCTTAGAATGTGTACCAAATGTACTGATTTTACTTTAAGTTATAAAGATCATATTCTGTCTTTAAAAGATTTATCACCAGAGGAAACTGACAAGGGGGAAGTTATGCCGACTAACTCGCCCCACGTGTCAGAACCTTTGACTCCCGCTCAAGGGACTCCCGCTCAAGAGGCGCCAAGTACATCTAGCGCGCCCATGGCGTTTACTTTACAAGACATGGCGGCAGTTATGGATCATACCCTTACAGCGGTATTGTCCAAACTACCAGGGTTACAAGGAAAGCGAGACAGCTCTGGGACTAGAAAAAATACAGAGCACTCTGACGCTTTAGTAGCTATGTCTGATATCCCCTCACAATATGCAGAAGCTGAGGCAGGAGAGCTTCTTTCTGTGGGTGATTTTTCTGACTCAGGGAAGATACTTCAACCTGATTCTGATATGTCAACATTTAAATTTAAGCTTGAACACCTCCGCGTGTTGCTCAGGGAGGTTTTAGCTACTCTGGATGACTGTGACACCATTATAGTGCCAGAGAAATTGTGTAGATTGGATAAATACTATGCAGTGCCTGTTTACACTGATGTTTTTCCAATACCTAAAAGGTTTTCAGAAATTATTACTAAGGAATACCGTTCTCTCCCCCTCCTATTTTTAAGAAAATGTTTCCAATAGATGCCGCTACACGGGACTTATGGCAAACGGTCCCTAAGGTGGAGGGAGTAGTTTCTACACTAGCTAAGCGTACAACTATCCCTGTCGAGGACAGTTGTGCTTTCCTAGATCCAATGGATAAAAAGTTAAAGGTTGTCCCCTCTACTAAATCTGGATCAAGAGACCAGGGATTCTCTTCTCTGGTGGCTATCTCGAGTCCATCTGTCCAAAGGTATGACCTTCCGCAGGCCAGATTGGACAATAGTAACAACAGATGCCAGCCTTCTGGGCTGGGGGGGGCAGTCTGGAACTCTCTGAAGGCTCAGGGGTCATGGACTCAGGAGGAGGCTCTCCTTCCGATAAACATTCTGGAACTAAGAGCGATATTCAATGCTCTTCAGGCTTGGCCTCAGCTAGCGGCAGTGAGGTTCATCAGATTTCAGTCGGACAACATCACGGCTGTAGCTTACATCAACCATCAAGGGGGAACAAGGAGTTCCCTAGCGATGTTGGAGGTTTCAAAGATAATTCGTTGGGCAGAGATTCACTCTTGCCAACTATCAGCTATCCATATCCCAGGAGTAGAGAACTGGGAGGCGGATTTTCTAAGTCGACAGATTTTCATCTGGGGGAGTGGGAGCTCCATCCGGAGGTGTTTGCACAGTTGATTCAACGTTGGGGCAAACCAGAACTGGATCTCATGGCGTCTCGCCAGAACGCCAAGCTTCCTTGTTACGGATCCAGGTCCAGGGATCCCAAGGCAGCGCTGATAGATGCTCTAGCAGCGCCTTGGTCCTTCAACCTGGCTTATGTGTTTCCACCGTTTCCTCTGTTCCCTCGTCTGATTGCCAAGGTCAAGCAGGAGAGAGCATCTGTGATTTTGATAGCACCTGCGTGGCCAGGCAGGACTTGGTATGCAGATCTGGTGGACATGTCATCCTTTCCACCATGGACTCTGCCTCTGAGGCAGGATCTTCTACTTCAGGGTCCTTTCAACCATCCAAATCTAATTTCTCTGCGTCTGACTGCTTGGAGATTGAACGTTTGATTTTATCAAAGCATGGTTTCTCCGAGTCGGTCATTGATACCTTAATACAGGCGCGAAAGCCTGTCACCAGGAAAATCTATCATAAGATATGGTGTAAATATCTTCATTGGTGTGAATCCAAGGGTTACTCATGGAGTAAGGTCAGCATTCCTAGGATATTATCTTTTGTCCAAGATGGATTGGAGAAGGGTTTGTCAGCAAGTTCCTTAAAGGGACAGATTTCTGCTCTGTCTATTCTTTTGCACAAACGTCTGGCTGAGGTTCCAGACGTGCAGGCGTTTTGTCAGGCTTTAGTCAGAATTAATCTATTAATTCCATAGATATTAAGCTCTTATCCTGGAAAGTTTTGTTTTTACTAGCTATCTCCTCGGCTCGAAGAGTTTCGGAGTTATCTGCTTTACAATGTGATTCTCCTTATCTCATTTTTCATTCCGATAAGGTAGTGTTACGTACCAAACCTGGTTTTCTACCTAAGGTGGTATCTAATAAAATTAGCAATCAGGAGATTGTTGTACCGTCACTGTGTCCTAATCCTTCTTCAAAGAAGGAACGTCTTTTACACAATCTTGACGTGGTTCGTGCTTTAAAGTTTTATTTACAAGCTACTAAAGATTTTCGTCAAACATCTGCATTGTTTGTTGTCTACTCTGGACAGAGGAGAGGCCAAAAGGCTTCGGCAACTTCTTTTTCTTTTTGGCTAAGGAGTATAATACGCTTAGCTTATGAGACTGCTGGCCAGCAGCCTCCTGAAAGAATTACAGCTCATTCTACTAGTGCGGTAGCTTCCACATGGGCTTTTAAGAATGAGGCTTCTGTTGAACAGATTTGTAAGGCAGCGACTTGGTCTTCGCTTCATACTTTTTCAAAATTCTATAAATTTGATACTTTTGCTTCTTCTGAGGCTATTTTTGGGAGAAAGGTTTTGCAGGCAGTGGTGCCTTCCATTTAAGCACCTGCCTTGTCCCTCCCTTCATCCGTGTCCTATAGCTTTGGTATTGGTATCCCACAAGTAATGAATGATCCGTGGACTGGATACACCTTACAAGAGAAAACAAAATTTATGCTTACCTGATAAATTTATTTCTCTTGGGGGGACTTCCGGGCGGCGGCCATGACAGGTCGTGAGATTTACAGCTGCTCCAGCTTTCCAGGCTTATCTGTGTGATATCACCTACTTGTGCTACCACCTAAGCTAGTGACACCCATATTCTGAATCGGATGAGATTGCTCTTCAATTTCATACCTAGATTCTCAAGATTTCTGCAAGCTTAATCTTCCGGAGCTTACCGAGAGGTTTCGGCCTCTACTAAACCCCCCCGTCTGAGCTCCTACGGGCCTCAGTCGTTGCGCAGTGCCAAAAGTCCGCTGCACATACCTAACGTGTCTAATTCAGATTGAAGATATACTTCAAGCATGATACACAGCTTAGAGTCAGAGATTTTGCAGCTCCTACATGAACATTTTTTATCCCTCGAACGACACCTGTGTGAGGCCCTCGGGATAGAACAAGAGAGCCAGCAAACACTGAGACAAGCTGCAGAGGAACCAGTACCCTTCCATCTGCCTAAAGGAACACAAGATCCCCAGGACTGTGCTATACAGGGGAACATACTGGTCGCAACAGCCTTATCTGGAGAACATTCTCCTTTTCAAATTAGAGATGCCCATCAGCAGGCCCGAGCTCCAACTGCTTACGGAGCAACAACGGACTCGCAGCCGACTACGCTGCTTCAGAGCAGCGATACCTCAGGCGCAGAGAGACCACACCACATGCGAGCCGCACTAACCCCTGAACTTACCGATGGTTGCGGGGTACAGCCGTGCGAGTGGAAGATTTCATTTAATGGAAATACACCAGGGGCTGTGATGGAGGTACGCGCGGCGGCGCGCCAGCTACCTCACCTTAAGCGAAACACCTTTGTAATACCTCAGCAGCTGAGAAGTCTAAGGCAGTCTCCCTATTCAGTTACCGCAGATGGGCTTGTGTTGGAAGGGGGCCATCTGCAGCGATATTCTACAAGGCGGCTGTATTACCTGGCTCAGTTACAGCATGGAGACCGGGCTGTAGGATCGCCTCACTGGGTGGCTCTGCAAATGGACGCCACATTGTGCTCACAACAACCACCCTCCATTCCCATGGTGGTAAGACACGCCGAATTGCTGGGACTGTTCAGTATGTGGAAGGTGGGCATAGGTTAGACCATTTGGGAAGTCCAGTGTTACCTCAATATCCTTGGGTCCACACGGAACAAAATATGACCGAACTGTGCAGGTTTTGACTCATCTGAAAACTGCTCTTTCCTTCTGTAGTTAACTGGCCCAGCTTTTGCCCTGGGTAGCTATCATCCTAATACGGCAGCTAGATGTTCTGGGGTCAGAGAAGTATGCAGAACGCTGCACACCATTGCAGGACTTCAAACGTCTATGTGGACTTGTCTGGTTTGTTCCCAACTGACACATACCATCCAGATAGTTTTCTATCACTACATGACTATTTTCATAACTGTAAAAATATTTAATGTGCAGCAATATCTTACATATATCTATCACATCCAGCTCACCCTTCTCTACTTGGTCTTTGTTTTTGTTTATTACCGCCACAATTTCCCATCACATTGCGTATTTGTTTTCAATGTGGATGCTGCTCCTGTTTTCCTGACATATATTTTGACATCAACTGCCATATTACTGTTATGCCTGTTAAAATAGTCTGTTTCTGGCTGCCCAAGTTCTTAGGACTTATATCAACTTTGGGAGGTTTACACTGCCAAATATTGCCTGTATACTGCCATAACCTTGTTACATAGCCTGATTCTGTTAATGACAGTCTACAAAGTTATTAATCTATGCTTAATTAAGCAGGTAAACCTTAGGGCTGTACACCTCATCACTTTTAGACATGTTTGATTTCAAGTCTGATCTTCAAATATCTTTGAATTTCTAGTAGATATGCAAGTACCTGAGTTTTCCCATTTTTACCCCCAATTATTACCTGAACCTGGCTGTAGGGTATAGGTAGATCTATAGCCCCTGTATGTTTCCACATAATACATGTACATATGGGATCCCTACTGCCATTTAGAGTTTCAATATATACCTAATCTATTTGATATATGCTATTTAACAAGCCAGTTGTTTTGTTATTTTCTTTGTTTCCCCTAAAATTCCCTACTAGGTTTCGGATTGTTTTCTGGGAGGTCCAAGAGAGGCCTCTAATATTCTTGAAGGGAAATCACTGTTCTTGACTCTATGCAATATGTGAAGGGGACACTCTTCAAATTGAAAACCTGAGGTTATCTAATATCTTTTAAATGGGGCGATTAACAGTACTTACTGTGAATTTTCACATGTTTATTGTTTGGTAATTTTCCTATATGTTTGAAACTGAATTTTCATTCGACTGTACCATTTATAATAACCTTAATAAAAAAAAAAAAAAAAAAAAAAAATTATTTCTCTTGTGGTGTATCCAGTCCACGGCCCGCCCTGTTATTTTAAGGCAGGTGAGTTTTATTTTTAAACTACAGTCACCACTGCACCCTATGGTTTCTCCTTTCTCTTGCTTGTCTTCGGTCGAATGACTGGTAGTGGCAGTTAGAGGAGGAGCTATATAGACAGCTCTGCTGTGGGTGATCCTCTTGCAGCTTCCTGTTGGGAAGGAGAATATCCCACAGTAATGGATGATCCGTGGACTGGATACACCACAAGAGAAATAAATTTATCAGGTAAGCATAAATTTGGTTTTTATTTCAGTCAGCATGTAATATCTTAGTCTGTCTGCCTGTGGCTTCAGTCATCTTGGGTTCTGCTTGCTATTTTCAGTTGTAAGTTCTTTGGTTAGATATATAAGAAACTCTGACCTCATCACCTCTTCATACTGCCTGAGATTTGTCCCTTGCATCATCTAGACAAAGCGTGCTGTTCTCTGACTTCTGGACATACTTAAATCTTTGTTGCATATCTTTGATATAGCTGAACCTGACTGTGGTATTCATTTACATCTTACTTTCTCCTTCTGGTATTTAGATGGATCCAAAGAATTGATATTATACTTGAGACTAAAAGAAGCTAATAACCATTTCATGGGTTCTTCAACATCTTCAGGAAGTTTATAACAACATGTCATATTTGCTCAGCCTTTTACTCTATCAACCAAAATCTCTTTCTCATGTGCAGTCTGTAATTTACAAACTCAATAAGTTATCTACCTCCGCATCCATAGTTATACTTTCAAATCCTGCCATACTTTTTGTTGCTGATTTTGGTTCTGTCCCAGAGTCTTCTAACCAAGTTCTTCCAAGTTGCACAGGCGTCTCTGGAAACCTTCTATATGAGGCACACAGTAGAATATATATATATATACATACACAGAGTGTTTTTTGTAAAATTAAAGGTGCTGGTACACATTGATTTTTGATTGATATATTCTGCTCAGTAACTTTAATAAAAGCAAAGAAAGATTATTATTTACGATTGATGTATTTTGCAGCCTCTCTTGTGAAAACTAGAGTATTTACATGATGATTACAAATACTATCTATTATAAGTTGGCATAGGTGGGGGTACTCAGTACCGGTGTGTACCCCCACAAAAAAAGCCCTGTATTCAGACCTCTGTAACACTTTGTCTTTTTAGCCTGTGTTTTAAGCTATAATCTTTAAATTCCATCAAATTGGTCAGTATTGCTTCAGACTTGAAAAAGGAAGACACTCTTCCGAAAGCTTGTCATCTTATAAATGTATAGTTAGTCCGATAAAAAAGTATTATTGCTCAATGCAATACTCTTGTTATTTCGATATCTAAATCTCTGGACTAACACGGCTACTCCAATCAACGTATATATATATATATATATATATATATTTATTTTTTTATATATATATACGGTATATATAAATAAAGAGAGAGAAGAAAGCATCACTAGTGAGAAGAATGATCATGTTTGGTGGGGCAGAAAGGAAGAGGGGCCCAATAACCCATATGACTTATTGTAATTCTATTTTTTTTTTTTTAAATGTATACACAGTAGCAGTAGTTGCCAAGAGAACCAAGTGTATTATAGAGCATAATATTGCATAATATTCATCTGTCTTTACATGCTTAACAATATCATGATCAACTGTTTTGTAACTGCTGTATAGTGCTTTGAATTTCTTCCACAATTTATTAAACTATTTAAAGGTTTATGAGAAATCTTGTATGGCGCATGTTTAAAAGTCTTTTTACTCTTTCTTTCTGATTTAATTGGTTGTGTGTTTTGTAGAACCCAGCTCCTGGACTGATTGCTTTTAAAACACCGCTATCATACTCAGAAATAGACATGGAATATCACCTCTGTCCCCTGCCAAAATACCCCACCCAGAGTGATTCTATAGGAGGACCGGGAACATTGAACACCCAGAGAAAGTTCTTGAGCAGAGAGGTAGCCCATGACATCTTATATTCTGGTGCTAAATTCTTGTATTTTGCAATGGATGCACAGTCACCAAGGTTATTTGGTTCCTTCTTTCTAGGAAATTATTAGAGGCGTCATGAACTGGAGGAAGTTTCCAACTGTCTCTCTTACTGCTGCCTCTGTGACCTCTAATACCTGTAGACAACGTTGGTGAGTCTGTCTGATGCATGCCTTTATTTTAGCAGTGGCCTAACTGAGACTTAAAGGGACAGTCTAGTCAAATATAAACTTTCATGATTCAGATAGCGCATGTAATTTTAAACAACTTAACATTTTACTTTCATTATTATTATTATTATTATTATTCAATTTTGCTTTGTTCTATTGGTACTCTTAGTTGAAAGCTAAACCTAGGTAGGCTCATATGGTAATTTATAAGTCGCCGAAGCCTGCCTCTTATCTGAATGCATTTTTACATTTTTTCACAACTAGAGGACTTTAGTTCATGTGTGCCATATAGTTAACAGTGGTTATACCTAGGAGTTAGCATGCATTGGCTAAAATGCAAGTCTGTCAAAAGAACTGAAATAAGGGGGCAGTGTGCAGAGGCTTAGATACAAGGTAATCACAGTGGTAAAAAGTGTATTAATATCCCTTATTGCCCAAAAATGGAAGAGCAGAGATGTACCAACATTGACCCATTGGTATAGTAAATTCCACCAAATCCTAGAACTAGAGAAATATGCTTACATGCTGCATAAACAAGAGCCCCTTTACATTCAACTTGGGATGCCTTCATACATGAAGAGTTTCAACAAACATCTATCACACCCACAGGA
The DNA here is from genome assembly GCF_027579735.1 of Bombina bombina. Lineage (NCBI taxonomy): Eukaryota > Metazoa > Chordata > Amphibia > Anura > Bombinatoridae > Bombina > Bombina bombina. Next base: position 287,751,447 of record NC_069499.1, read on the forward strand.
CCATTATACAGAGCGACTGGGAAATAAACTATATGTTTCTCTGACTTTTCAGACATTTATATTGAATGCCACAGTACTTTTATAGATTGTTTTTTCTCCAACATAGGTGTGTCCGTTCCACGGCGTCATCCTTACTTGTGGGATATTCTCTTCCCCAACAGGAAATGGCAAAGAGTCCCAGCAAAGCTGGTCACATGATCCCTCCTAGGCTCCGCCTACCCCAGTCATTCTCTTTGCCGTTGCACAGGCAACATCTCCACGGAGATGGTGAAGAGTTTTTTGGTGTTTAAATGTAGTTTTTATTCTTCAATCAAGTGTTTGTTATTTTAAAATAGTGCTGGTATGTACTATTTACTCTGAAACAGAAAAGAGATGAAGATTTCTGTTTGTAAGAGGAAGATGATTTTAGCAAACGTTACTAAAATCGATTGCTGTTTCCACACAGGACTGTTGAGATGAAGTAACTTCAGTTGGGGGAAACAGTTGGCAGACTTTTCTGCTTGAGGTATGACTGGCCACATTTCTAACAAGACTATGTAATGCTGGAAGGCTGTCATTTCCCCTTATGGGGACCGGTAAGCCATTTTCTTAGATTAAGTAAAAGAATAAAGGGCTTCATAAGGGCTTAAAAAACTGGTAGACATTTTTCTGGGCTAAAACGATTACTTTGCTAAGCATATTTTGCAGATTATAACTCTTAATAGTTATTATAATCTTGGGGATTGTTTAGAAAAACGGCAGGCACTGTATTGGACACCTTTTTCAGATGGGGGCCTTTTCTAGTTATAGGCAGAGCCTCATTTTCGCGCCACTAATGCGCAGTTGTTTTTGGAGAGCAAGGCATGCAGATGCATGTGTGAGGAGCTAAGAACCACTGAAAAAGCTTATAGAAGGCGTCATTTGGTATCGTATTCCCCTCTGGGCTTGGTTGGGTCTCAGCAAAGCAGATAGCTGGGACTGTATAGGGGTTAAACGTAAAAACGGCTCCGGTTCCGTTAATTTAAGGATTAAAGCTTTGAAATTTGGTGTGCAATACTTTTAAGGCTTTAAGACACTGTGGTGAAATTTTGGTGAATTTTGAACAATTCCTTCATACTTTTTCACATATTCAGTAATAAAGTGTGTTCAGTTTGAAATTTAAAGTGACAGTAACGGTTTTATTTTAAAACGTTTTTTGTGCTTTGTTGACAAGTTTAAGCCTGTTTAACATGTCTGTACCATCAGATAAGCTATGTTCTATATGTATGAAAACCAAGGTTTCTCCCCATTTAAATTTATGTGATAATTGTGCCATAGTGTCCAAACAAAGTAGGGACAATGATGCCACAGATAATGATATTGCCCAAGATGATTCCTCTAATGAGGGGAGTAAGCATTATACTACATCATCCCCTTCTGTGTCTACACCAGTTTTGCCCACACAAGAGGCCCCTAGTACATCTAGTGCGCCAATTCTTATTACCATGCAACAATTAACGGCTGTAATGGATAATTCTATAGCAAACATTTTATCCAAAATGCCTACTTATCAGAGAAAGCGCGATTGCTCTGTTTTAAACACTGAAGAGCAAGAGGACGCTGATGATAACTGTTCTGACATACCCTCACACCAATCTGAAGGGACCAGGAGGGAGGTTTTGTCTGAGGGAGAAATTTCAGATTCAGGAAAAATTTCTCAACAAGCTGAACCTGATGTTGTAACATTTAAATTTAAATTAGAACATCTCCGCGCACTGCTTAAGGAGGTATTATCTACTCTGGATGATTGTGACAATTTGGTCATTCCAGAGAAATTATGTAAGATGGACAAGTTCCTAGAGGTTCCGGTGCCCCCCGACGCCTTTCCTATACCCAAGCGGGTGGCGGACATAGTAAATAAGGAGTGGGAAAGGCCCGGCATACCTTTTGTTCCCCCCCCCTATATTTAAGAAATTATTTCCTATAGTCGACCCCAGAAAGGACTTATGGCAGACAGTCCCCAAGGTCGAGGGGGGCGGTTTCTACTCTAAACAAACGCACTACTATTCCTATCGAAGATAGTTGTGCTTTCAAAGATCCTATGGATAAAAAATTAGAGGGTTTGCTTAAAAAGATGTTTGTTCAGCAAGGTTACCTTCTACAACCAATTTCATGCATTGTTCCTGTCACTACGGCAGCGTGTTTCTGGTTCGAGGAACTAGAAAAGTCGCTCAATAAAGAATCTTCGTATGAGGAGGTTATGGACAGAGTTCAAGCACTTAAATTGGCTAACTCTTTTATTTTAGATGCCGCTTTGCAATTAGCTAGATTAGCGGGCGAAAAATTCAGGGTTTGCTATCGTGGCGCGCAGAGCGCTTTGGCTAAAGTCTTGGTCAGCGGATGTGTCTTCCAAGACAAAATTGCTTAACATCCCTTTCAAGGGTAAAACACTGTTTGGGCCTGATTTGAAAGAGATTATTTCAGACATCACCCGGGGGAAAGGGCCACGCCCTCCCTCAGGATAGGTCTTTTAAGGCTAAAAATAAGCCTAATTTTCGTCCCTTTCGCAGAAACGGACCAGCCTCTAACTCTACATCCTCTAAGCAAGAGGGTAATACTTCACAACCCAAACCAGCCTGGAGACCGATGCAAGGCTGGAACAAGGGTAAGCAGGCCAAGAAGCCTGCCACTGCTACCAAAACAGCATGAAGGGATGGCCCCCGATCCGGGACCGGATCTGGTGGGGGGCAGACTTTCTCTCTTTGCTCAGGCTTGGGCAAGAGATGTTCAGGATCCTTGGGCACTAGAAATAGTTTCTCAAGGTTATCTCCTGGAATTCAAGGAACTACCCCCAAGGGGAAGGTTCCACAGGTCTCAATTATCTTCAAACCAAATAAAAAGACAGGCATTCTTACATTGTGTAGAAGACCTGTTAAAGATGGGAGTAATTCATCCAGTTCCAATAAGAGAACAAGGGATGGGTTTTTATTCCAACCTGTTCATAGTTCCCAAAAAAGAGGGAACATTCAGACCAATTTTAGATCTCAAGATCCTAAACAAATTTCTCAGGGTTCCATCGTTCAAAATGGAAACCATTCGAACGATCCTTCCCACCATCCAGGAAGGTCAATTTATGACCACCGTGGATTTAAAGGATGCGTACCTACATATTCCTATCCACAAGGAACATCATCAGTTCCTAAGGTTCGCTTTTCTGGACAAGCATTACCAGTTTGTGGCACTTCCATTCGGATTAGCCACCGCTCCGAGAATTTTCACAAAGGTACTAGGGTGCCTTCTAGCGGTTCTAAGACCAAGGGGCATTGCAGTAGTACCTTACTTGGACGACATCCTGATTCAAGCGTCGTCTCTGTCAAAAGCAAAGGCTCATACGGACATCGTCCTAGCCTTTCTCAGATCTCACGGATGGAAGGTGAACAAAGAAAAAAGTTCTCTGTCCCCGTCATCAAGAGTTCCCTTCTTGGGAACAATAATAGATTCCTTAGAAATGAGGATTTTTCTGACAGAGGTCAGAAAATCAAAAATTCTAAGCTCTTGTCAAGTACTTCATTCCGTTCTTCGTCCTTCCATAGCGCAGTGCATGGAAGTAATAGGATTGATGGTTGCAGCAATGGACATAGTTCCTTTTGCACAAATTCATCTAAGACCATTACAACTGTGCATGCTCAGACAGTGGAATGGGGATTATACAGACTTGTCTCCGACGATTCAAGTAGATCAAAAGACCAGAGATTCACTCCGTTGGTGGCTGACCCTGGACAATCTGTCACAGGGAATGAGCTTCCGCAGACCAGAGTGGGTCATTGTCACGACCGACGCCAGTCTGGTGGGCTGGGGCGCGGTCTTGGAACCCCTGAAAGCTCAGGGCCTATGGTCTCGGGAAGAATCTCTTCTCCCGATAAACATTCTGGAACTGAGAGCGATATTCAATGCTCTCAAAGCTTGGCCTCAACTAGCAAAGGCCAAATTCATACGGTTTCAATCAGACAACATGACGACTGTTGCATATATCAATCATCAGGGGGGAACAAGGAGTTCCCTGGCGATGGAAGAAGTGACCAAAATAATTCAATGGGCGGAGGATCACTCCTGCCACTTGTCTGCAATCCACATCCCAGGAGTGGAAAATTGGGAAGCGGATTTTCTGAGTCGTCAGACTTTCCATCCGGGGGAGTGGGAACTCCATCCGGAAATCTTTGCCCAAATAACTCAATTATGGGGCATTCCAGACATGGATCTGATGGCGTCTTGTCAGAACTTCAAGGTTCCTTGCTACGGGTCCAGATCCAGGGATCCCAAGGCGACTCTAGTGGATGCACTAGTAGCGCCTTGGACCTTCAACCTATCTTATGTGTTCCCACCATTTCCTCTCATTCCCAGGTTGGTAACCAGGATCAATCAGGAGAGGGCTTCGGTAATCTTGATAGCTCCTGCGTGGCCACGCAGGACTTGGTATGCAGACCTGGTGAATATGTCATCGGCTCCACCATGGAAGCTACCTTTGAGACAGGACCTTCTTGTTCAAGGTCCATTCGAACATCCGAATCTGGCTTCCCTCCAACTGACGGCTTGGAGATTGAACGCTTAATTTTATCAAAGCGTGGGTTTTCAGATTCTTTAATAAATACTCTGATTCAGGCTAGAAAGCCTGTAACTAGAAAAATTTACCATAAAATATGGAAAAAATATATCTATTGGTGTGAATCTAAAGGATTCCCTTGGAACAAGATAAAAATTCCTAAGATTCTTTCCTTTCTACAAGAAAGTTTGGAGAAAGGATTATCTGCTAGTTCTCTGAAGGGACAGATCTCTGCTTTATCTGTTTTACTTCACAAAAGACTGGCAGCTGTGCCAGATGTTCAAGCATTTGTGCAGGCTCTGGTTAGGATCAAGCCTGTCTACAGACCTTTGACTCCTCCCTGGAGTCTAAATCTAGTTCTTTCAGTTCTTCAAGGGGTTCCGTTTGAACCCTTACATTCCGTAGATATTAAGTTATTATCTTGGAAAGTTTTGTTTTTGGTTGCAATTTCTTCTGCTAGAAGAGTTTCAGAGTTATCTGCTCTGCAGTGTTCTCCGCCCTATCTGGTGTTCCATGCAGATAAGGTGGTTTTGCGTACTAAGCCTGGTTTTCTTCCGAAAGTTGTTTCCAACAAAAATATTAACCAGGAGATAGTTGTACCTTCTTTGTGTCCGAATCCAGTTTCAAAGAAGGAACGTTTGTTACACAATTTGGACGTAGTCCGTGCTCTAAAATTCTATTTAGAGGCTACTAAAAATTTCAGACAAACATCTTCTTTGTTTGTTGTTTATTCTGGTAAAAGGAGAGGTCAAAAAGCAACTTCTACCTCTTTCCTTTTGGCTTAAAAGCATTATCCGATTGGCTTATGAGACTGCCGGACGGCAGCCTCCTGAAAGAATCACAGCTCACTCCACTAGGGCTGTGGCTTCCACATGGGCCTTCAAGAACGAGGCTTCTGTTGACCAGATATGTAAGGCAGCGACTTGGTCTTCTCTGCACACTTTTGCCAAATTTTACAAATTTTATACTTTTGCTTCTTCGGAGGCTATTTTTGGGAGAAAGGTTTTGCAAGCTGTGGTGCCTTCCGTTTAGGTGACCTGATTTGCTCCCTCCCTTCATCCGTGTCCTAAAGCTTTGGTATTGGTTCCCACAAGTAAGGATGACGCCGTGGACCGGACACACCTATGTTGGAGAAAACAGAATTTATGCTTACCTGATAAATTACTTTCTCCAACGGTGTGTCCGGTCCACGGCCCGCCCTGGTTTTTTTTTTTAATCAGGTCTGATGAATTATTTTCTCTAACTACAGTCACCACGGTATCATATGGTTTCTCCTATGCATATTTCCTCCTGTCCGTCGGTCGAATGACTGGGGTAGGCGGAGCCTAGGAGGGATCATGTGACCAGCTTTGCTGGGACTCTTTGCCATTTCCTGTTGGGGAAGAGAATATCCCACAAGTAAGGATGACGCCGTGGACCGGACACACCGTTGGAGAAAGTAATTTATCAGGTAAGCATAAATTCTGTTTTTTTTTTTAAATATCTTTATTTATTGGGGACCCCAACGGGTGCATCACAACAAGAAGTAACGATATACATGAAGCAACAATTCACTTAAGGTACATACAAGTCAATTATATTCTTGAAGCGGCTAACACCCGGTCGGGCAATTTTAACTTTTCTTAAATAACCGGGGACAAGGAAGAGGGAAAAGGGAGGGGAGGGGGGGGGGAGTAATAATGTACACAATAACGACAAATCAAATTACATAAAATGGTATCCTGATACAAATCTTACATCCTGAGATGCGTGCAGGTTGATTATATACCTGAAGTTAGAGAATTAGGGAGGGGGGGGGAGGAGAGGGAGAGGGGGGGGGAAGTAGTAATGTTCACAAGAGCCACAATTCAAATTACACAGAACGACATCCTGAGACTAATCTTACATCCTAAGATACGTGCAGGTTGATTACATACCTGAATTTGGTGGGAGAGGGAAAGGGGAGGGGGGGTGATAGGGGGGGAAGAGGAAAGGGGGGGGACCTGAAATTAGGGGATGGGGGGAATGAGGGAGGGGAGGGGGAGGAGACATTTTCCATTCTTACATATATATTTTAGTTAGGTTTCAAACAGTCAGGGTCATACATCAAGGTAGCAGAACTCGACTCACGAAGATGTGAGTAGGAGATGATCTTGGATTTGCTGAAGAGTTGAAGAGGAGGAGACACCCGGTCCGCCCTTTGTGGAATATATAGTAAGGCTCTTTGTGCGTGAAGGTCTCTTGGTGTGAAAGGAGAGGGAAAGGGGAAAAAAAAGGGTGGGAGGTAGGAAGGGGTGGGGATTAAGGTTAGGCATCACCGGAGTTGCCTATGGGCCAGTTTCCTTTCAGTCTCTCTGACTTAAGATACGTGCTGTTAGTAAAGGGTGATAGTATCTGTGTGCAAATGTTGGTAGGTAGGGACAGTAAGTAAGGTCGCCATTTCGTGCAAAAAGCTTTGATTCTTCTCTCTAGGTCCCCTTTAACATCTGCCTGTTCGACTAGTAGTTGCGCGTGTAAGGAGCTAGTGAATTGTGATATGTGTGGTGGTTTGCTCGCAACCCATTGTTTTAAGATCAGTTTTCTAGCTAGTAGGATGGCGGTGTTCAAAAAGCGGTTATGTGTAGTGCTCTGTGTGTGCCCCCTAAGAAAAAAAGCATCCTGAACTGTTAACTCTATAGTTGTACCACTGATCCTTGTCAGCCAATGTTGGATCCTTCCCCAGTATTGAGCTATTTTGGGGCAGTTCCATAACAGGTGCATGGTGTCTGTATTAGGTGAGGAGCATTTGGGGCAGGCATCTGATGCGTCTGGGACCCACTTGGTTCGTGAGTGGGGGGTGATGTAGCTTAAGTGTATGAATCTAAGGTGCATCTCGCTGTATGACATAGCAAGGGTACTACTAGCTGCAAGTCTAAAACTGTCTGAGATAGTGCTCTCGCTGACCTCAATGCCGGCGTTATGCCTCCATTTAGCACTCAGGTTCTGGAGGATTTCAGTTGATTTCCGCTCCACGATTAAACCATAGATGTATGAGATAGAATGTAGTCCTTGTTTGGTCAAAGAGCAGATAGTGTCTACCGGGGTACTATTTCCCCCACAGAGCCCTTCAGATAGTAACTTGTGAGCATAGTGAGTGGTTTGGAGGTATGCAAATGTACTATGTCTAGGAAGATCAAATCTGCCTTGTAGGTGCGCTAACGGGAATGGTTTGTTCGTGAGAGGATCTATCAGCTGTGAGATTACGGTTAGGCCCCTCTCCCCCCATATGGCAAAGATTCGGGTGGTCATGCCTGGAAGAAAAGTGGGGTTGCCCTGTAACGGAAGATGCTTAGTAATTTCACTGGGAAGTTTCCACCACCTACATAACTTTTTCCAGGCTCTAAGCGGGTCCTTAAATAAGATGTTGTCCTTTATTTGGGTGGGGAGTGTATGCAGGGGGGCATGGGGGAGGAACGCCAAGTGAAGTGGGTGAGCTAGGGACTTCTCAAGGTTTTTGTCGTTAAAGACTGATGTGCGCGCCAGCCAGTCAAAGACTAACTTTGCCAGCGTCGCCCAATTGTACCACTCAACATACTGGAGTTTCAGTCCCCCTTTGTCGGTCGGTAAGGCCAATTTTGTTCTGCTGATTCTGTGTTTCCTAGAGTTCCACACAAAGGTGCCAAAGGCACCAGTAATACTCCCCAGGTCTTTCCGCGTCAGCAAAAAGGGAAGTAATTGCAGAGGGTATAATAATTTGGGCATTGCTATCATTTTGATTAGACTCACTCGACCCAACAGGGAGATTGGTAATTTAGCCCAGCTCGTCAACATTGAGCGGATCTGAGCAATCACGGGTGGGATGTTCATTTTATAGATTAAGTGTGGGTTGACATGCAAACGGACGGAGGCCTAGGTATTTAAAAGAGCCATCCGTGACCCTAAGCTTGGTTAATAATGGCGTGGGGGGATGTGTTTTGGTGAGGTATGTCAGTTCCGACTTTTCCAAGTTTACTTTGTAACCTGAAATGCCTCCGAACTGGTGGAATATGGAAGCCAGCTTAGGTATAGTGGCATTTGGGTTGGATATGTATAGGAGCAAGTCATCAGCATATAATGACAGGTGCATTGAGTGGGACCCTATCTTTAATGCGGGTATCGTATTTCTTATGTATATGGCTAAGGGTTCTATGGCAAGGTTGAATAAGAGGGGGGATAAAGGGCATCCCTGCCTAGTTCCCCTCGCAAGGGAGAAGGGGTGAGACACTGCGCCGTTCACTATTATTGAGGTGCATGGGTTGTGGTATAATTTTTGAATGAGACTATGGAAGTTCCCAGTTATGCCAAATTTTTCCAGGGTGGGCAGGAGGTGGTCCCACTCCACCCTGTCGAACGCTTTTTCCGCGTCGACAGAGAGAAGGCATGCTGCCCCCTGCGGTGTCTCAGTGGTGTTTTGGTTCCCACGTGAAGTCTCTCCTGGTCGGGTGGCGTGAGTGCCATGGGTCCATAAGACCTAGTGCGGTTTTGAAGGCAGCAATAGTTGCCATTTCCTTTTTCCGTTTTTTAACCTGGAGTTTCTCTTGCCTTTTTGTGTTTTGTCCGCCCTGCGGACCAGTGGCAAGTCTTGAGCTAAGTTAAAGTCGCCTCCTAACAGTAATGGTTTGTCAGCATGAGAGGTCAGGGTAGTCTGAAGGGTATGCCAGAATTGAGGGTTCAACTGGTTAGGGCCGTAGATATTGCCTATGATGTAAGTTTGATTGTCTAAGTGCATGCTAGCTATGATATATCTGCCTCCCTGATCTATGGTAATGGGATTAATTTGAATTGATAATCCCTTTCTGACTAATATTGCCACTCCTCTTTTGCGTCCCCCAATGGGAGTGTAGAAGACTTTGTCCACCCACCTACATTGTAATTTCTCATGCTCCACTTGTGTCTCTTGCAAAAGAGCAATATCTGTTTGAAGACGTCTCAGGTGTTGCAGTATAATGCGTTATACCTCCCACGTTCCAAGATACTATCTTAAGCGGGTGTGTCATGTTGTGGGGAGGTGAGAGGTAGGTTTGAATGATATCCTGTAGTGGGTGTATAGAGTTTGGGTCCGTGCTGTCTCAAGTCCCTAGAATAAGAGATGGTGGATTTGTCATGCGGCACGGTCGATAGTAGACAGGTAGGGTAGGTAGGGTTAGGGATGTGTAGCTGAGGTGTGTATGGCCGGGATGACAGTAACTTACATTCCATGATATCCACGTTCAAGTAGCTGGGCAGAATCCGGGTGCTCCTCTTGTAGTCTAGCGAGATAAGAGAACACAGTTGAAAAAATCTGGCAACATTGCATATGACATTACACATAGCTTGGGGGAGGTGGGGGGGAGGGAGGAAGAGGGGAATACCAACAAGACAGACTCAGAGGTGGGAAGGTGAGGAGAAACACAGAGGGTATATGGGAACTTAACAACAGTCCCAGAAGGGACACCAACATGAGCATCCTCAAAACTGCTGCAGCAGTAATAAACAAAACTGAAATAAGTAAGAACAGGTACTTAAATTGTAGGTTAGACAACAATAACAACAAAGGTCCCTGTAGCTTTTTATCCATTTCACCAAGTGGGTAGGATAGGATGGTGGACATTAACTACATGCCCTCCTCAGCCCTCTCCACTGCGGTTTTCAGCGTTGAGGAACTCCTGCAGCTGTTGTGGGTTCTGGAAGAACTTGGTGCCTCCAGGCGTCGTCAGTCTCAGCTTGGCAGGGTAGAGTAGTGAGGCTTGTCGACCCATGGAGTGTAGTTTGGAGCAGAGGGGGGCAAATTCCTTCCGTTTTCTAGCCACTTCGGCGGAGAAGTCCTGGAAGATTAAGAGCTTGTGGCACTCAAAGTCTAGGTCAGGTTGGGATTTGTATGCCTTTAGGACCGCCATCTTCTCCTGGTATCTAAGTAACTTGAATATAACTTGTCTCGGTCTCTGATTAGACTTAGCAAGTGGAAGTTCTGGGCCTATTCTGTGCGCCCATTCTATGTCCAGAGGCATTGTTTCCTGATCCATCTTTAACAATTTAGGTAGTGTGTAGGCTGTGAACTCCACAAGATCCTTGTTTTTGATTGATTCTGGGACCCCAACAATCCTCAAATTGTTGCGTCTGGATCGATTCTCGAGGTCATCGAGCTTGTCCTGTAGCATTGAGTTTTGGCGCACTAGGCGTTGCACAGCCAAAGTGGATGTTTGTTGAGAGTCCTCCACATCAGATATCCTTTGCTCCGCGTGTTGCAGTCTGGTGGAATACTGACGTATCTTGGTAGTGAGAGTGTCCATTCCCGCCTGTAGTCTCTCCATTTTGGGGAGGAAGAAAGCTTTTAAATCTTGAAGTAAATCTGGTGGCGGTACTAAGCTAATGTCTCTTTGGGAAGGAGAGGCTGGTTCTGGGTGCACTTCCGCCGCGTGCTTTTTATTCCTGTCTGATGCTTTTTGTTTGCCAGCCATAATGGGTATAGCTTGGGATGCTGATACCTTGAAATACTTGTCAACTTTCATAGGGGATGACGCTTTGTACTGTCTCTCCGTATGCAGTTAGAGTATGCAATCTATAGTGAATGGAATAGGTGAGATTGCTGTTGCGTAGGAAATCTCTGTGTTGGTGGTACTTAGTATGGTGTGCAAATAAAGCTTTATCACTCCTCGCTCTCAGTAAAAAGTTTCCACATATGGTTACCAGTCAGCTTCCCACTGGTAGTATGAGGGGGTGCTGGTGAGGTCTAGTGTTGCGTCTAATCAGTTGTGGCAGTGATAGAAAAGCGTCTGATGGACTGTGGTGTCCCCTGACTAGCAACGAGAAACCCGGCAAAGTTCACAAGCACAAGAGAAGGCACAGTGATGGTAGAGTGCTGAATTTATTAAAAATTTCCTTGAAAAAGTGATTTCTTATGCTGTCAGCTCCGCTGTGTTTTCATGCCAGCTAAGAAAGTTCACACATCAGCACATACAGTTGTCAGAGGTGGAAAGGGTGTGATGAGCGTTATTGTATATTATTATCAGGCTTGGTCAGAGTTTCCCTCTCTCTCTCCACTCCCCCCACGAGGGCCTCACAAAACCTGTAGTTATTTAGTGTTTAGAGATGCAGCATACAGAAAGTGCACAAACCCCAGGTCTGCCAGGTCTCTAGTCTGCCATGTGTATGAGGAAAGGGCCTTTTGTTAAAGCACTCCAGCAAGCAAAGCCACGTGCGTTCACTAAGGTCTACAGTTCTAGTGGCTGGTATAACAGAAACTTGGCCAGACTTTTCCTGTTCGTTTCCCGTTGTGGGGGTTCTAAGTGTAATATGTCCCTTATGAGGCAGGGAGATACAGTCTCTAGGGTAGCTGCGTATGGAGCGTGTGGGGCAAGATGGCGGCCGCGAACTGGGCCGCAACCAAACTTATGGGGTCAAGTGGAGCCTTTGGGGTATTTCCCCAGCTGCAGCGTGTAGGTCCTGCTTACCGAGTGTTCCGCAGACCGGAGCTAGAATGGGAGGCTGGGGAAGGTGCTGCAATCAAGTGTGACCTTGTCTCCTGTCAGCAGGCTCCTCCGTTGCGGTCTCAATATCTAAATGTCCTGCCGGTGGGGGAGTAGATGTCGGGACTCCTCGCCTATCGATGTCGGGCAGGTCCTGGTGTCACTCTGCCAAGACTAGTGGCTTCTAGGGCAAACTTTGGCAACGTTTAATGCCAATATTTGGTGTTAAGATGCGGAGCTCTTTGCAATGCGTCCGCTCTCAGTGCCCGCCCACCGCAAGTCCACTTTTATAGATTGTTTTATTTGTTTTTTGTTTTGCTGTTTATGGTTTTTTTCTTGTTGTGTTTGTGTTTTTTCTCCCCGTTCAATTTGAACCATGTCGGCTTCTCTTTGAAAGTACAGCTTACCAAATGTACCCATATCATTTCACTGTATATTTATTTTGCATTGTACTGACTTACTTCAATCATACAAATAAAGCTGATTTGAAAACTCAAAAAAAAAAAGTGTATTAATATAACCGTGTTGGTTATGCAAAACTAGGGAATGGGTAATAAAGGGATTATCTATCTTTTTAAACAATAACATTCTGTTGTAGACTGTCCATTTTAAAGGACCACTTAACACAAATTGTAAATAACATGATTTTCATATCTAAGAATAAATTTGCAATGAAAACTGCAGCTTTATTTTGTCAAATGATTGTTTTATGTTTGTTTATTTCACTGATATCCCTGTCCTCCAGAACAAAAGAATCCTTGCTAACCAATCACAAACTAATATTCAGATATAGCAGAAACTCTGTTTACACATGTGCAGTTGAGAGAGATTGGGTAGCCCGCCCTTATCTCTTCCATTATGGTGGTTTAGCACTGATTCAACTTTGTTACTATTACAAAGAATGATTCTCTTATCATGATTGTTATGCAAAACTGATTATCCACCTTATACAAACATGTGACTGCTGAGAATCTTAGAGGGGAGGGTGAAGTAAATAAAAGCTTACATAAATTGTCTAAAAGTGTTAACCCAAACCTCCCCGGGAGAAAGTTAAACAAGTAAAATTTGTAGATGTATGTTACTGCAAAAGGCAGCAAAATAAATAATGAATGTATATTGCAATAATGTTTCACTTGCAATAATGAAAACATGTGTACATTGTTGAAATGTCACGTTTAACGGCCCTTTAAAGGGACACTAAACCCAATTTTTTTCTTTCATGATTCAGATAGAGCATGTAATTTTAAGCAACTTTCTAATTTACTCCTATTATCTATTTTTTCTTCGTTCTCTTGCTATCTTTATTTGAAAAAGAAGGCATCTAAGCTAAGGATAACAGTCATAAGAAAAAAAAATGTCTCAGCACTGTTAGTGTAAGTGATTGATATTTTAAAGTTCATATATAAAAGGCTGTGCACTATATGACAAATGGTCAGTCCAAGCAAATTAGAACACGCGTTAATAACGCTAAGTCCTTACCAGTGGATAAGCAGACTTCTCTGTTTCTTGCGCGTCTAGGTTGCTCCGGTCAGTCGTAAGGAGATCTCTTGGCGTGTCCACTTTTGCTGCCCGGGGTTTCTCCTGCACTCCTGTTCCTCAGTCTGTGTAACTGCTTGTCTCCCTCTTTCAACCTGTGGCAACCTCTGATGACGTCATCTGGTACACTGACCGTCTCCTTTCCAAATTATCTGTGTGTAGCAAATCCTCCTGCAGCCTTTCCAGTCTGTAACGGACTGATGAGACTGTGCTCACTTCTCCCCAAATCCAAGAGTTTGAAATATTAGCACAAATCAGGAGTACCAGTCAATAAAACATAACATTTATTGTTGAATTACAGCTGGATAAAAAGTTACAAACGTAACCACACTCTATCAGTAAGTAGCATATGTAATGCCCATTGTGCTAACGCGTTTCGGCATTAGCCGTAGTCATAGCTTAATGAAAATAATGCATACACAACCTTTAAAAGACCCTCTATACATTGATAGGTTAATTAAAATTGAAACCCTGCTTACTGATTGGTTTGTTCATCAATTAAATTCCCTCAGTGATCAACACAGAGGTATGGATTAGTGTGATTCATTTAACCCCTTACTACATATCTATATGGTTTGGGAAACGATTATAAACCCATTATTTAAATCAATTATGAAAATAAACACTAATACCTGAATATGTTTGGACCTTATACTGTGTAGTTTTACATGATGTCACTGACAGTGTTGCCAAGACCACTTATGCTATCTGATATGTACACTGTATTTAAAGTATACTAGCAAAAAATAGGATTCAATTAGATCAGTACATGGAATGCTGTGGTAAACTCTAAGATATAGATCCTGTGATGGCATTACATTGCTAGTGCTAATTTCTTAAGAGCACATCATAAGCAACTTCAAATTTTTTTTTATAATATAATACATAAATGCATAGATAAAGTTATCCATCGGAGCATAGTGATCTTATCCTCTTGTTAACACCTTTAGAATGATAATCTATCAAGTATTGTTAACCATATTAACTATGTCAAATACAAAGGTAAGGACATAGGCAAAGCTATCTATCGGAGCATTTAATGTTACTCTGTGATGTTGTATAGTTTAACCTCATTGTAACACCTCTAAACTAGACACATATACAAAACTCATATGTGAACTAGTTGACATTCCTGAAACATACATACAACACAGTTTGTGTTAACCCCATAAACCTCATGATATTAAATGGAAATAAAAGTTTAACGCCAAAAGTTAATCACATCAAATAGTGAATTAAGCCCTTGTGGAATTCTAGTCTTAAGCTTATGTATCCAAAATACTTCTCTGAGTGCCAGTCTGGACTCTCTGGATGAACCTCTCTTGTTATAAACGTTTTCAATAATAGTCCATCTCATGGGCTCTGGGTTTTTGTGATGATGCTCTTTAAAGTGTTGAGTTAATGGCGTGGTCAACACACCATTTTTTATATTGGTAGCATGCTCTCTAATTCTCTCACGTACCTCTCGTGTAGTGAGCCCAACATATTGCAAATCACAGTGGGTGCATGTTAGTAGGTATACTGTATATAAATTTCTGCAATGGTGACACATCTTGTGCTTAAATATCTCTCCTGTTACTGCACATCTAAAACCATCCCCTTCTTGTAGAAATTCAAATGCTCCACAGTTTGTATTACTACAGTGGTAAATACCTCTAAATCTTAACCATGAGCTCTGTTCAGCTCTGGGACATGGTAATCTCGTAGGGGCTATATGATTGCCTATTAACATACCTTTCTTAAATGTAAATCTAAATCCTTGTCGTGCTATTTCTACTAGTTTCTTGTCCGCTTGTAAGAGTGGTGTGTGTTTCTTTCTGATGTTACATATCTCATGAAATTGACTGCTATAGGTTGTTACAAATGAAACCTTTTCTTCTAAATCTGTTTGTTTTATCCTATATTTGAGGAGATCGGTTCTGTTAATTCTATCAACTCATTATTTAGCTTTATTTATCATTTTATTTGTATAACCTCGACTTCTCAATTTATTAGACAGAATTTCAGAATGTGTGTTATATGTTTCATCTGTACTGCAATTGCGTTTGAGCCTGCTAAATTGTCCCTTCGCAACTGATCCAAACACTCTCTTTGGATGATTACTATGTGCATGGAGGAGAGTGTTTCCAGTTATAAGTTTGATATATACTTCTGTATGTATTTTGTGATCACTTCCTCCTGACAGTTTAACATCCAAGTAATTAATCTCTCCATTATTGTACTCTGCAATAAACCTTAACCCTACATCATTCGTGTTCAAAAGGTTAACAAAATCCTTAGCTTTATTACTACCACCCCTCCATATGAGAATCAGATCGTCTATGAATCTTCGATAATAGACTATGTTGTCCTTGAGGGGATCCTCACATCCAAAGATGTAGGACAGCTCCCATCACCCCATGAAGAGGTTGGCGTATGAGGGGGCAAATTTGGCCCCCATGGCTGTCCCACATCTCTGAGGTAGAAGATCCCCTCAAATGAAAAATAGTTGAATCAAAAGAAACCTAGTGACTCTCAATATGTACATCCTGAATGAGTCACTAACATCTGTCATTCTATTCATAAAAAATTTGATAGCTTTTAGTCCCATAACATGGGGGATTGACGAGTACAGAGCCTGTACATCAATTGTCAGCCAACCATACTCAGGTTTCCAGGGGATTGTGTCAATTTCCCTAAGAAATTATTTGGTGTCACGTAAGTAACTAGCTAGTCCCCTGACTAGTAATTGCAGAATCTCATCCAGCCACTGAGACAAGTGTTTAGTCACTGAGACAAGCGTTTAGTCACTGACCCTATGTCGCTCACTATGGGGCGGCCAGTCATATTTTCAATCCCTTTATGGATTTTAGGTAACAAGTTGAAAACTGATATGACTGGATGGTCAACCTGTAGAAATTCTTTAGTCTGATGGTCAAAGAACCTTTCTTCGAAACCCTCATCAATTAGATGGAATAACTCTCTTTTAAACCTGGTGGTGGGGTCTGACTCCAATTTGGTATATTGTGAATTATCACTTAACTGGATAATTGCTTCCTGGACAAAATGTGATCTATCCAGGACAACAATTGAGCCAACCTTATCAGCTGCTCTCACTATTATGTTATGATTATTTTTAAGTGTGCTAATCGCTCCTTTCTCTTGTAAGATGTATCGAGTCCACGGATTCATCCTTTATTTGTGGGATATTCTCCTTCCCAACAGGAAGTGGCAAAGAGAGCACACAGCAGAGCTGTCCATATAGCTCCCCCTCCAGCTCCACCCCCCAGTCATTCTCTTTGCCGGCTCTAAGCAATCGGAAGGGTAAAGTGAATGTGGTAAAAAAAAATGTAGATTTTATTTTCTACAAGCAAGATTTTGTTATTTTAAATGGTACAGGTGTGTACTATTTACTCTCTAGCAGAAAGGAGACGAAGATTTCTGCAGGGAGGAATATGATTTTAGCATGTTGTAACTAAAATCCACTGCTGTTCCCACTGAGGAGTGCAAGAAAACTTCAGTTGGGGGGAACGGTTTGCAGGTTAGGCTGCAATAAGGTATGTTCAGTCTTTTTTTTTCTAGACAAGACTGTGATAATGCTAGAGAAGACTGATAATATCCCCATGAGGGAAGGGTAAGCTGTATTCAGAGACTAAGTATGGAATTTCAAGCTTACATAACAGGGCTAGTTTATGCTGGTTGACACTACTTTCAAGGCAAACGGTTTTTATTGAAAATATCGTTTTTTTTGAGACACTTTGAAGGTTCCTTTGGGTTTCTTTCAGGGGTTGTTACCCACATGGCTAATATTAAAACACTTTGGAGTGTTTCTTTAGGCCTCACAAGCACCGTAGTGAGGTGGGAGGGGCCTAATGTCGCGCCTCAGATGCGCAGTTATATTTGACTAGAAGTTCAGGCTGTTTCAGTTTGAGGGCCTATAAGAAGCTTTTTCCCCACAAATCTGGTTCCTAAGAGCAGGTAGGGCCACAGCAGAGCTGTGGCAAGGTGCTGAACGTTTTTTAACCGTTTTTTTGGCTTACTGTCGATCCGGTTTGGGCATTAAGGGGTTAATAGTTTTTATTGCTAGTGGTGCAATCTTACTAATGCTTTAGGTACATACAAAATTTCGAAACAGAATTAAGGCTCTTAAGCTGGCTAATTCTTTTATCACAGATGCCGCTTTCCAACTAACTAAGTTAGCGGCAAAGAATTCAGGTTTTGCCATTTTAGCACGCAGGGCGCTATGGCTAAAGTCCTGGAC
Source organism: Bombina bombina (assembly GCF_027579735.1). Classification (NCBI taxonomy): domain Eukaryota; kingdom Metazoa; phylum Chordata; class Amphibia; order Anura; family Bombinatoridae; genus Bombina; species Bombina bombina. The sequence continues at coordinate 287,769,223 of NC_069499.1, forward strand.
GGCCGTTGTGTCGTCAAAATCCAAACTCTTGAAAATCCCTTTCAAAGGAAAGACCCTCTTCGGGCCTGAATTGAAAGAGATTATTTCAGAAATCACTGGGGGAAAAGGCCATGCTCTCCCTCAGGACAAGTCCTTCAAGATAAAGAACAAACAAAATAATTTTTGTTCCTTTCGGAATTTCAGGAGCGGTCTCGCTTCATCCTCCCCTGCTGCAAAGCAAGAGGGTAACGCTTCCCAACCCAGGTCAGCCTGGAAACCTTACCAGGGCTGGAACAAGGGTAAACAGGCCAAGAAGCCTGCAGCTGCCTCCAAGACAGCATGAAGGGGTAGCCCCAGATCCGGGACCGGATCTAGTAGGGGGCAGACTCTCTCTCTTCGCTCAGGCCTGGGCAAGAGATGTACTCGATCCCTGGGCCTTAGAGATTGTATCCCAGGGATATCTTCTAGAATTCAAGGACTCCCCTCCAAGGGGAAGGTTCCACATTTCTCGTCTGTCTACAGACCAAACAAAGAAAGAGGCGTTCTTACGCTGTGTAGAAGACCTACATACAATGGGAGTGATCCACCCAGTTCCAATTGCGGAACAAGGGCTGGGTTTTTACTCAAACCTGTTTGTGGTTCCCTAGAAAGAAGGAACTTTCAGACCAATCCTGGATCTCAAAATCCTCATTGAGGACATTATGGAACTCCACCCGGAGGTATTTGCCCAGCTGACTCAGCTATGGGGCACTCCAGAATTGGATCTGATGGCGTCCCGTCAGAACACCAAACTTCCTCTTTACGGGTCCAGGTCCCGGGATCCCCAGGCGGTGCTGATAGATGCTCTAGCAGCGCCTTGGTCCTTCAATCTGGCCTATGTTTTTCCACCGTTTCCTCTCCTCCCTCGACTGGTTGCCAGAATCAAGCAGGAGAGGGCTTCGGTGATTCTGATAGCGCCTGCGTGGCCACGCAGGACCTGGTATGCAGACCTAGTGGACATGTCATCTGTCCCACCATGGACACTTCCAAATCTAATTTCTCTGCGTCTGACTGCTTGGAGATTGAACGCCTAATTCTATCAAAGCGTGGTTTCTCTGAGTCGGTTATTGATACCCTGATTCAGGCTAGAAAGCCTGTCACCAGGAAAATCTACCATAAGATTTGGCGAAAATATATTTTTTGGTGTGAATCCAAGGGTTACTCATGGAGTAAGATTAGGATTCACAGGATATTGTCCTTTCTCCAAGAAGGATTGGAGAAAGGATTATCAGCTAGTTCCTTAAAAGGACAGATATCTGCTTTGTCTATTCTTTTACACAAACGTCTGGCAGAGGTACCAGACGTTCAAGCGTTTAGTCAGGCTTTAGTCAGAATCAAGCCTGTTTATAGACCTGTGGCTCCGCCATGGAGTCTGAATTTAGTTCTTTCAGTTCTGCAAGGGGTTCCGTTTGAACCTTTACATTCCATAGATATTAAGCTTTTATCTTGGAAAGTTTTGTTTTTGGTAGCTATCTCTTCTGCTCAAAGAGTTTCAGAGTTATCTGCTTTACAGTGTGATTCACCTTACCTGGTTTTCCATGCAGATAAGGTAGTTTTGCGTACCAAACCCGGTTTTCTTCCCAAGGTTGTGTCTAATAAGAATATTAACCAGGAAATTGTTGTTCCTTCTCTGTGTCCTAAAACTTCTTCGAAGAAGGAACGTCTGTTACACAATCTTGATGTGGTTCGTGCTTTAAAGTTCTATTTACAAGCAACTAAGGATTTCAGACAAACACCTTCATTGTTTGTTATCTATTCTGGTAAGAGGAGAGGTCAGAAGGCGACTGCTACCTCTCTTTCCTTTTGGCTGAAAAGCATCATCCGTTTGACCTATGAGACTGCTGGCCAGCAGCCTCCCGAAACAATTACTGCTCATTTTACCAGAGCAGTGGCTTCCACATGGGCTTTTAAAAATGAGGCTTCTGTTGAACAGATTTGTAAGGCAGCGACTTGGTCTTCGCTGCATACTTTTTCCAAATTTTACAAATTCGATACTTTTGCTTCTTCGGAGGCTATTTTTGGGAGAAAGGTTTTACAAGCAGTGGTGCCTTCCGTTTAAGGTACCTGTCTTGTTCCCTCCCTTCATCCGTGTCTTAAAGCTTTGGTATTAGTATCCCACAAGTAAAGGATGAATCCGTGGACTCGATACATCTTACAAGAGAAAACAGAATTCACGCTTACCTGATAAATTACTTTCTCTTGTGATGTATCGCGTCCACAGCCCGCCCTGGCTATTAATTCAGGTAGCTTTTTTGTTTAAACTACAGTCACCACTGCACCCTATGGTTTCTCCTTTTTCTTCCTAACCTTCGGTCGAATGACTGGGGGTGGAGCTGGAGCTATATGGACAGCTCTGCTGTGTGCTCTCTTTGCCACTTCCTGTTGGGAAGGAGAATATCCCACAAGTAAAGGATGAATCCGTGGACTCGATACATCACAAGAGAAAGTAATTTATCAGGTAAGCATAAATTCTGTTTTTAATTCTTGTGTGAGATTAGGTTTGCTGGTTTCTGATTTATAGGCCAAAGCTGTAAAATCTTGTTCTATTCTTTGTTGAAATTTTTCTAAGATCGTTCCCCTGCTTTGAATGGGATAAAAAACAGATGGTTTCCTGAATTTCGGTGTAACTATGCTCTCAGACCCATACTCTAGATTAGCCCCCCTCTGCTGCCAAGTCCTCCAATGCTGCTAGGTCACATGCTTCATTAAAGGATAAATCACTAATAGTATGTGTAGATATACCATGTAAACTTGATCTTGAGTTATCATTGGCAATGTCATGTACATCCTTTGAGAAATACTTTTTAAGGGTTAAGTTTCTGATGAGTCTATTAATATCTAATAGTCTGAAAAAGGTTAAAACTCTCATCTGGGACAAAGCTTAAGCCCAACCTCAACACTTTTTCTTCTGCATTAGTCAAGTGATGTTTGGAAAGATTAACTATCGTGTTCAGTTGTACTTCGTTTGGTTTCTGCTTCTCCTGATTGGGTATCTGTTTGATCTTATAGTCTTTGCCTCTCCCCCCCCCCTTCTGGTCTTGTGGGGGGTTTGGAAAAACCTGGGCTAGATCTTTATGGTCAGATTCTTTTAAAATACCTACTACAGTATTACTGGTAGAGGGGGTTGCTTGGTACTTAGGGACTGCACCTGTTCTATCTTGTGAGGGATCATAATTGCTAATATTGCTGCTGACTTTTGGTCTCACTGTTTGGGCTTCATATACAACTGTATTAACACTAACATCAGTCCTTTCCACCTCCCCTGAGGTAAATCCATCACCTGAGTATTCTCCTTGTGACTCAGCTTCACTGTCTGTAAATGTTACCCTTCTCTGTGTGGGTGTATTATCTCCATGATGTCCCCCTCTATTAGTGTTGCTTCTATTGTTTAATCGACCTCTTCCTCTACCTGTTCCTCTTCTGTAGTTGGACCTTTGTTTTCTTGCCAAATATAAACTTTATTTGTGTCATAGTCAGATTGGTCCCTAAGGTATTTTCCTTGTTCAACCTCCATTATCAGTTTTTTAGTTTCTGCTATAGTGTTTTTAAGGATCTGATCAAATTTTACAAATTGTTCATCCTGACTACGCATACTCAAAACCTCTTGTATGGCATCTATTTGTTTAGAAATTTCTTTAAGCAATTTAGTTTTGTATTCAATTAATAACATCAATTTCAAAGAACAGTCAACAAGTGTTATGTTTCAAATTTTGATAAACTCTGCATCCTCTGTGTTGAAGGTGGTAAATTTGCTAGGCACCATGCCCAGTTTATAATAGTTATCTAGTGTCCATATGTCCCATTTAAGCTTATTTTCTTTTTTCAAAGAATATTCCAATTCCTCAAATAGCTTAGGTAAAGACAATTTGTAATAGTCCGTTGTAAAAACCAAGTCCAATTCATTAAGGTTACCCACTCTTTGCTCCAGGGATTGAAGGGAATAATAGACATTATCTTTTATCGCTGTGCTGTTTAACTCAGTCATTATTAGATCAGACTTAAACCTTTACTTTCGTGCTTTAGAGACCGCTGGTGTGGGGTACACCCAAGTAAATATAACAGTCATAAGAAAAAAACGTCTCAGCACTGTCAGTGTAGGTGATTGATATTTTAAAGTTCATATATGAAAGGCTGTGGATTTGACAAACAATGCACTATATGACAAATGGTCAGTCCAAGCAAATTAGAACATGCTTTAATAGCGCTAAGTCCTTACCAGTGGATAAGCAGACTTCTTATTTGCTTGCGCGTCTAGGTTGCTCCGGTCGGTCGTAAGGAGATCTCTTGGCGTGTCCACTTCTGCTGTTCCGGGGTTTCTCCTGTGCTATGAGAGTTTCCTCCGTCTGTGTAACCGCTTGTCTCCCTCTTTCAACCTGTGGCAACCTCTGATGACGTCATCTGGTACACTGACCGTCTCCTTTCCAAATTATCTGCGTGTAGCAAATCCTCCTGCAGCCTTTCCAGTCTGTACAGACTGATGAGACTGTGCTCACTTCTCCCCAAATCTAAGAGTTTGAAATATTAGCTGAACAGAGCTCATGGTTAAAATTTAGAGGTACTTACCACTGTAGTAATACAAACTGTCGAACATGTGAATTTCTCCAAGAAGTGGATAGTTTTAGGTGTGCAGTAACAGGAGAGCTATTTAAGCACAAGTGTGTCACCATTGCAGAGATTTAAATACAGTATACCTACTAACATGCACCCACTGTGATTTGCAATATGTTGGGCTCACTACACGAGAGGTACGTGAGAGAATTAGAGAGCATGCTACCAATATAAAAAATGGTGTGTTGACCACGCCATTAGTTCAACACTTTAAAGAGCATCATCACAAAAACCCAGAGCCCATGAGATGGACTATTATTGAAAACGTTTATAACAAGAGAGGTTGATCCAAAGAGTCCAGATTGGCACTCAGAGAAGTCTTTTGGATACATAAGCTTAAGACTAGAATTCCACAAGGGCTTAATTCACAATTTGATGTGATTAACTTTTGACGTTAAACTTTTATTTCCATTTAATATCATGAGGTTTATGGGGTTAACACAAACTGTGTTGCATGTATATTCCAGGAATGTCAACTAGTTCACATATGAGTTTTGTATATGTGTCTAGTTTAGAGGTGTTAAACTATACAACATCACAGAGTAAGATTAAATGCTCCGATAGATAGCTTTGCCTATGTCCTTACCTTTGTATTTGACATAGTCAATTTGGTTAACAATACTTACTCCTATGTGTTACCATAGGATATACTTGATAGATTATCATTCTAAAGGTGTTAACAAGAGGATAAGATCACTATGCTCCTATGGATAACTTTATCTATGCATTTATGTATTATATTATATTTTTTTTTTTAAATTTGAAGTTGCTTATGATATGCTTTTAAGAAATTAGCACTAGCAATGTAATGCCATCACAGGATCTATATCTTAGAGTTTGCCACAGCATTCCATGTACTGATCTAATTGAATCCTATTTTTTGCTAGTATACTTTACAAAGTTAAATACATATCAGATAGCATAAGTGGTCTTGGCAACACTGTCAGTGACATCATGTAAAATTACACAGTATAAGGTCCAAACATATTCCGGTATTAGTGTTTATTTTCATAATTGATTTAAATAATGGGTTTATAATCGTTTCCCAAACCTCATAGATATGTAGTAAGGGGTTAAATGAATCACACTAATCCATACCTCTGTGTGGATCACTGAGGGAATTCAATTGATGAACAAACCAATTAGTAAGCAGGGTTTCAGTTTTAATTAACCTATCAATGTATAGAGGGTCTTTTAAAGGTTGTGTATACATTATTTTCATTAAGCTATGACTACGGCTAATGCCGAAACGCGTTAGCACAATGGGCATTGCATATGCTACTTACTGATAGAGTGTGGTTACGTTTGTAACTTTTTATCCAGCTGTAATTCAACAATAAATGTTATGTTTTATTTAAACGGACGTACTGGTACTCCTGATTTGTGCTAATATTTCAAAATCTAAGCTAAGGAGAAGCCAATTATTGGTTCAGACCCTGGACAACACTTGTTTATTGGTGCTGTCCAATCAGCAAGGACAACCCAGGTTGTGAACCAAAAATGGGCCGGCTTCTAAACTTAAATTTTTGCTTTTCAAATATAGATAACAAGAACATGAAGAAAAATTGATAATAGGACTAAATTAGAAAGTTGCTTAAAATTGCATGCTCTGTCTGAATCATGAAAGAAAACATCTGGGTTCAGTGTCCCTTTAAGCTATATACATTGAGAGTATAGCTAAAATCCTTAGTCTCAGAGTCAGGTCCTGAAAGTGATGTGAAAAATGTGTAATAATGATGTGACACACTCAAAATGAGGCTATGAGAGGCTACAACAAATTACTGAAGAGAAACTGAAATGAGGCCTTGAAGTGCTAAAATGAGAGGGGTTAAAATATGGCCAAAAGATGTGAGGTTTTTATATTAAGCTGAGGCTCTAAATTGAATTTAAGAGATACTGTAAGGAGCTGAAATTAGGCAGTGAAATGTGATTCCAAAATGAAAGTGGCGGCTACAATTTCTGTGAGAGGCTGAAATAAGGATATTAGAAGCTGCAACATTTTTTTAAGATACTAAAGCGAGGCAAGGCTGCCAAATGATCATGAGAAGCTGTATTGAAACTGTGGCACTAAAGTTATGCTGTGAGATGCTGCAATGATACAAGAGACTAAAATGAGCTTGTGAGAGAGTGAGGCTTAGAGATTCTGAGGCAGAGAAGACTATGAAAATGAGATGAAGCTGATAGTAGGTTTTGATTTATTGCAATGAGCCTGTGAGAATCTGAAAGATGACTAATGGATTCTGAAATAAGATTCTTTAGTGAGGGCAAAGATACTTTAGGAGTTCTGAGATGCTTAAATGAGGCTGAGATGCTGCATTTAATCTGGAAGTCATTTTACAAGGCTCAAATGAATATGTGAAATGAAACAAAATGTTATTACAGTAAGGCAGAAGTGAGCCAGTGCTGCAGTAAGGCTGAGATACTGAAATGAGACTGGGACACCTTGAAAGGAGGCAGGAAGACCCTAGAATCAACCAGAAAGAGGCTTTTAAATGCAAAAAGTAAAGGGTTATTATAGCTTAAAAGTGTTATTTCTTTAGACCATAAATGCTACAACACGTATTATTGCTAGATGTGTGATATGGTTTTATATGTAACTTGTTATTCAAAGAATTTGTCACCAGAGGAGTTAATAAGAAAAAAAATGTTTTCAGACATAGATTTTCACAGCTGATAAGAACCAGATTTCAGAAGAAGTTTGGTCAATGGGGCACATTTTTCCTTTCACATATTGTAACGATCCAATCTCCCACTGACGTGCATTGTGTTAGTATCTTAAAGTATTTATTAATGATTAGCTGATTCATTAGCTGTTGTCACAATTTCTCTTTATTACTGGAGCTGGAGAGTGGTAATATATTGTGCCTACCCGCCTAATATTAGATCTGTTGAGGGCACAAAAATTATTCTTTAGCAGCACTGATAGGGCTAAATCAATGATAACATGATATTAGAAAACACAGAGTTACTGTGCTCTCCTTACAGAGCAAATCAGGCTCTATATATAGATGTTGCAGTGTGCTGCAAAACCTCTAAATGTGCTCATGGATCAGGCTAACATCACTGTTTGTTTTCCTAAATTTATAAAAGGGACAGTAAACCTAGAATGTTTCATAATTCCGATAGAGCATTTGATTTTATGATCTAGTTTGCTTCATTCTCATTCTATCCTTTGCTTGAAAAGCAAACTGAAGTAGGTTCAGTAGCAGTAATGCACTCCTGGGGCTGAGAGCTAGCTGCTGATTGGTGGCTGCACATGTATGCCTCATGTCATTGACTCACCTGATGTGTTCAGCTAGCTCTCAGTAGGTAATTGCTGTTCCTTTAACAAAGTATACCAAGAAAATTAAGCAAATTAAATTTAAAAAAGTACGTTTGAAAGTTGTCTAAAATTGTATGCTCCATCTGATTAAATAAAAAATGTGGGTATCGTGTCTCTTTAAGCTTTGTTTATGACTTGGTGGTCCCAAAACTGTTGAGGTAGAAACAGAATTGAGTCCTCATACTGGCAGATCCTATCTGACTTTAACGGTGCAAAACATGGCGCAGTAATATACAAACCATGAGATTATAATAACTGGAATTCTCTAGATTTTGTTTTTATTAATATTAGCATTCTTCAAAACATTTTCATATACCAGAATATTTTGAAAGATCAATGCAAAAGGTTACAATGACATTAAAGACTAAAGGCAAATAAAACTATACATATTAAGAATCAATTGATCTGTAATATACTTTGTTTTATGCTGTGTCAGTGTCACTAAACTTTAGAGGTGATCATGGGAGGTTTTGGTACTATGCAGACGTATGGCAGATTGTGAAACAGTAGTTGGTGTTTTTTAGCTAAAGTTGAGGATGTTCAGCATTATGGTGTCACATAAAATTGGAGAGGGATCCTAATGACGTGAGCTGTATTCTTAAATGTCACAAATATACTCAGTAGGTTGCAAGTGACTCTGATTGAGTGATCAGTATGAAGCCATTTGTAACCGAGTTTGTCTTCTAAGGTGTGATCCCTTCAACGAGGATTTACTCCCAAAGGAGGCACCAGCAACATTTAGTGGCTTACAGGAGATGGACAAAGAGAACATTGCCACAAAGTAAGAGCGCACATTTGTTATTGCACACCAAAAATCTACTGAAATTATAATGTAATCGTATACAGATGACCGATCAGGACAATATTATGCATTAACATTAAAGAATAGTCAGAACCATTTAATATACAGTATACCAATGTTTCTTTCAGAATAAAGTCCTTGAACTTGTTTTTTAATATAGATAGGTTCTTGGTTCTGGATCTGCGTTTCATTGGGTGGGGCTGGTGAGTCAACTGGAGAATTCTAAGCACATAACACATAAAAAAATCTGAAAATGTGAGGGCCAATACATTTGAGTCTTTAATACATATTTTATAAATTTGTATACAATACTCATATGTGCTGAGTCTTTAGTTAAAGGGACATGAAACCCAATTTTTGTCTTTCATGAATAAGACAGAGAATACCATTTTAAATAAGATTCCAATTTACTTCTATTATCTAATAATTTGCTTAATTCTGTAGATATAATTTGTTGAAGAAATAGCAATGCACATGGGTGAGCCAATCACACAGGGCATCTGTGCAGCCACCAATCAGCAGCTACTGCGTCTATCTGTGCAGCCACCAATCAGCAGCTTCTGCGTCTATTTAGATATGGTTTTAAACAAAGGATTTAAAGAGAATGAAGCAAATTAGATAATATAAGTAAATTGGAAAGTTGTTTAAAATTGTAGGCTTTATCTGAATCATGAAAGAAAAAATGTAGGTTTCATGTCCCTTTAAATAAAATGATTTATGCACAAAGCGCAAGCGACCTACAGTTGTATATGCCCCATGTTTTATGCACATCAAAGACGTGATGTTACCAGAAGCATTTCACAAAGGTAAGTGCTCAGCATTAAAATGCCAGCAGTGTTTCTCATAATTATTATTAGAGGTTCAAACCACCATCTCACTTTCTCAAAAAAAAAAAAGTTTTTGTAGAAGCAGTGCAAACCTTAGTGCAAACCATGTTTCTTGTGTTCCTCTGTGTGGATGAGTTCACAAGAACTTCCCAGATGACAAAGATGAAGGAAATAGAACATAAACATATTCATGAGCAGTGAGATACACATTTAATTTTTGTGTTCTTTTATCTCTGAAATTGCCTTTCAAAGTTATAATTGATGTCCACAATGCTGGGGGAAAGATTCAATCCATAGATGTTTTAGTTGGTGCTAAATAAAGTTAAACCCTTATCTGAATTCTACTACAACCAATTTTCCAGAACCAAACAATACTCTGTACTTGTTTTATTATAAATTATGGCTTTAACCAATCACAGCCTGCAGTACTTTGTAGAGAATAGTGATGAATAGCATAGCTCTAGTTGATAAACTCCCTTAAGAACAATTTAACTTGTCTATGGGTGACAAGTACTCAAAAAGACACACAGCTAACAATTGCATAAAAATAGCCTCTTTACTCTTGGCAGCTGGAGACTTCTTAATGTACTTTCCATTTCAGAGTTGCGGACGACGAAGAAAAATTGCTGCTGACCCCATCCATGCTGAAGGCTGAATTCACACTGATACAAACTGCACCAGAAGTCTCTGAAATGTGAGTACTAATGTGAGATGTTTGTTGGAATGCAGAAAGAGACTGACAAGGAAGCGCTGAGAACAGTGTGTGTATGTGCAGAAAGAAAAGGAAACATCTCAAAGTAGCAGAGATGCCGAGAGGAGGTTAAGTAAGTGCAGTATGTGCACGGGGTACATAAGTATATACTTTGGGCTACCAGTGTATGCAGGTGTAAAAAGGAAGATGTTCAGAGCCATTCACAAATCAGGATGTGGAAGTGCAAGGAAAAAAATGGAGCTTTAGAAAACCGCATGTGGATGACCATTGAGCCGTGTTTAGGGGTGCACTGAGCTGTAGGTCATTGTCAGAAGATGTAGAAATGGAAAGATCATTATGGTGGCACAGGAAGCAATAAGCAGAGGGCAGGGGTGGATGTGAAGGTAATGAGAACATTATGGTGGCACAGGAAGCAATAAGCAGAGGGCAGGGGTGGATGTGAAGGTAATGAGAACATTATGGTGGCACAGGAAGAAATAAGCAGAGGGCAGGGGGGGATGTGAAGGTACAGAGAACATTATGGTGGCACAGGAAGAAATAAGCAGAGGGCAGGAGTGAATGTGAAGGTACAGAGAACAATATGGCAGCACAGGAAGAAATAAGCAGAGGGCAGGGGTGGATGTGAAGGTGCAGAGAACATTATGGCAGCACAGGAAGCAATAAGCAGAGGGCAGGGGTGGATGTGAAGGTGCAGAGAACATTATGGCAGCACAGGAAGCAATAAGAAGAGGGCAGGGGTGAATGTGAAGGTACAGAAAACAGTATGGCAGCACAGGAAGAAATAAGCAGAGGGCAGGGGTGAATGTGACGGTGCAGAGAACAATATGGCAGCACAGGAAGAAATAAGCAGGGGGCAGGGGTGAATGTGACGGTGCAGAGAACAATATGGCAGCACAGGAAGCAATAAGCAGAGGGCAGGAGTGAATGTGAATGTACAGAGAATATTATGGTGGCACAGGAAGAAATAAGCAGAGGGCAGGGGTGAATGTGAAGGTACAGAGAACATTATGGTGGCACAGGAAGCAATAAGCAGAGGGCAGGGGTGAATGTGACTGTGCAGAGAACAATATGGCAGCACAGGAAGCAATAAGCAGAGGGCAGGGGTGAATATGACGGTGCAGAGAACATTATGGTGGCACAGGAAACAATAAGCAGAGGGCAGGGGTGAATATGACGGTGCAGAGAACATTATGGTGGCACAGGAAGCAATAAGCAGAGGGCAGGGATGAATGACGGTGCAGAGAACATTATGGTGGCACAGGAAGCAATAAGCAGAGGGCAGGGGTGAATGACGGTGCAGAGAACATTATGGTGGCACAGGAAGCAATAAGTAGAGGGCAGGGGTGAATGTGACTGTGCAGAGAACAATATGGCAGCACAGGAAGCAATAAGAAGAGGGCAGGGGTGAATGTGAAGGTACAGAAAACAGTATGGCAGCACAGGAAGAAATAAGCAGAGGGCAGGGGTGAATGTGACGGTGCAGAGAACAATATGGCAGCACAGGAAGAAATAAGCAGAGGGCAAGGGTGGATGTGAAGGTACAGAAAACTGTATGGTGGCACAGGAAGCAATAAGCAGAGGGCAGGGGTGGATGTGAAGGTGCAGAGAACAATATGGCAGCACAGGAAGCAATAAGCAGAGGGCAGGGGTGAATGTGACGGTGCAGAGAACATTATGGTGGCACAGGAAGCAATAAGCAGAGGGCAGGGGTGAATGTGACGGTGCAGAGAACATTATGGTGGCACAGGAAGCAATAAGCAGAGGGCAGGGGTGGATGTTAAGGTGCAGAGAACATTATGGTGGCACAGGAAGCAATAAGCAGAGGGCAGGGGTGGATGTTAAGGTGCAGAGAACATTATGGCAGCACAGGAAGCAATAAGCAGAGGGCAGGGGTGGATGTGAAGGTGCAGAGAACATTATGGTGGCACAGGAAGCAATAAGCAGAGGGCAGGGGTGGATGTGAAGGTGCAGAGAACAATATGGTGGCACAGGAAGCAATAAGCAGAGGGCAGGGGTGAATATGACGGTGCAGAGAACATTATGGTGGCACAGGAAACAATAAGCAGAGGGCAGGGGTGAATATGACGGTGCAGAGAACATTATGGTGGCACAGGAAGCAATAAGCAGAGGGCAGGGGTGGATGTGAAGGTGCAGAGAACATTATGGTGGCACAGGAAGCAATAAGCAGAGGGCAGGGGTGGATGTGAAGGTGAGGAGAACAATATGGCAGCACAGGAAACAATAAGCAGAGGGCAGGGGTGGATGTGACGGTGCAGAGAGGTGTATATTACAATGCAGAAGTAGTATTTCATTGTGTAATTCAAATAATGTGAATGTGTAGTTATTTCTTCACAAACAAATGGAAAATTAATTAAAAGTAAGGGGGAAAATCCAAGAATTACAATTTAGTAGGTTAATGAATCTGCTCCATCTAATTGCTTAGTTTTACTTTTGTGGTAAGAACACATTTATAATGCAAATCCAGAGACTATCGTCTGCAGATATATTTCTATTTAGAAAGCTAGTTTATGGGATTACTGTGTATCAGATCAATAGGTTTCTCTCAAGCCTCAGCCCTTCTGTGTTTTCTGCTATTGCAACAAAATGTTTGTGTGATCAAGTAAATAAATGGCTATATTATACCTCATTTGTGCCCTTTATATGGCTTCCCAAGGCTGCAGCATACCTGTGTGTTTGCAGGAAGAGGAATGTGCCAGCAAGCTGTGATAAATTACCTTCTTTTTTTCCATCAGGGATGAAGCGTTGGAACAGAAACCTGTTGTGTCCCTCACAACAATAACCTCTGGCCCCATGATAAGGTAAAAACATCACACATGGAGAATAGAAGCTGTTTCTTCCTCTTTTGGCTCTTCTAGCTCAGCTTTCCTTTTGTTCAGTGTTCATGAGCAGGCATCGTGCTCAGTAAGTTTTAGATAATCTTCCCAAGTCTAGTGACTGTAGCATGATGTCTTGTTATGATAAGGCAATGGTTTTTCAATTACATGGACCGATACAGACAAGGATGCTTATTTAGATCACACTCATCATCATAATGCTATATGAATTAATAAACACAACAGACTTTCAATTCTAGGTATAATGCACAATAGTCACAGTGTGTTTGCTTTATTGTATAAAGCACTAATAACAAGCTTGTAAGCTTATGACATCCACAAAACTAAACTGCCGCTCTTATTGTGTATAAGTGACATTCAATCTGTAGTCTTCATGGTAAAAGGAAATAAAAATGTTGAAAATGTACAGTTTCAGTCATTTTCCAATTTATTTCTGGTATCAGAACTTATCTTTCTATTGGTATCCTTTGTTGAAAAGTATCTCCTTTCCATGAAAGGCTATCCAGACAGACTTTGATGCTTTCATGTGTCTTGAGTACTATATATATATATATATATATATATATATATACTATATATACTAGAAAGAGAGAAATGTCCATCAGATGGCAAGCAAAAGCATTATAGTCCTATGTGTAGTCACCAACCCAGGAGCAGCCTCTTTCTGCCAAGAATTTGTCTTTTACAGAGAGGAACTTAGCTGTACTAAATTGTCTGGTCTTGCCTAAAAAACACAGTCTAGCACCAAAATATGAGGCAATCCCTTTCTGAACAAGAGACATGGCAACCCAAGGTTTACATGTTGGACTTAAGTGGGCCTCGGCACTGAGGTGCAGCCATATCCCTCTACGCAAATAGCACAGCAGGTCCAATATTTTGGGACTGGTCTGTCCTTTTTTGGCAGGACCCGACTGATTACTGCATTTCCTCTCTGTGAAAATCACTTTCTGTGTATATTGTTACACAAACAGCTGCCATATTGTTCTTAAAACATGCGCACTCTGCTCAGTCTGTCTAGATAGGCGCTCTGGAAAGGAGTTAAGTTTGAACAAAAGATAAAAGGGTATATTATAATAATATAAGCAAATTAAAACTGTACATTCTGTTTGAATCAAGCAAGATTAATATTGAATTCCATGTCCTTTTATGTTTCATAATCACAGTAAATAAGGTGATTGTGTTTTGCATTATGAAAATTGGCAAAGTAGACTGCCTCATTTAGAAGTCCACTGGTTTTGTAGGTAAGAAATCTAAGTTATATCGTGAATACAATTTAATATGCACTTTTTTAACCCATGAGCTGAGCATTGTAATATTTTTCTTATAGTGACACAAGGGAACAACTTCCTGAGCTACTCTTCCAAGGTGAGGTAAACAGGCTTGGTGACAAAGTCAGAATTTGTTTGGGACAAATGAAGCTGCTTTCACGCAATAACAAGTTGATATTGGATTAAAACTATAAACAGCTCTAACTCTTGGTCTGTCAAATACATTTGCAAAGCAATACTATCATGTACAACTTTATCCACTAAATAAACATTTTTTTCTTGCATCTCTACACTTTTGTTGTTTGTCTTTTGTTAGACAGTGTGTCCGTCTATCCAAGGGCGTTTTTAAAAGCTATTTTATGCACAACTCATACTTGTATCACAACCCCTTTATCTTTATGTAAACTTCCTTAAAATATTGCTAAAATAACTTGAAGTACACACAGTAGTATCAAGGATACCACTAATAAGCCCCTGGCACTGAGAAAACAGCTTAAATTGGTAAAATGATTAAATCTATATTTCTATAAATAACTTTGTATCAATTGAATTCTATTAGTAAGATGAATAAATTCTCTTAAATAGGTCAGATCAATATATCTGTATATCCATAAATAACCTTGTATAAATAGACTTCTATATTATATAGCCTATAATCAATGGCAGAACCGACAGAAATATGAATTGGCTCAAAAGAGAGATAAAGTATTAGTTTATTACAACAATTTCACACATCAAATTCACACATAAGCATAAAACAAAACATCCTAAAAAGCACGCTGATCAGGCGTTTACAGGTGTAGTATCAATCAATAAAAAACAAAGTCTCCCTATGCACAGAAAAAAGACAACCGTTAAGAATTAATATATAGGCAAACGAAGATCCCGATATGAATCAAATGGAAATCCACGTCAGCTGGAGGTTAATGTCATCCGGAGCTGCAACAAGATTGAGATCCAAATCAACAGACAGGAAGAGAGCCAAAATTTACGGTGTTCACTTATTACTTACACCATAACGGTTCTCTGAAGTCCCAGCTGTCTCTCTATGGCAGTCGGAAGATGATCGCCACAGTCTCTCCTTTCTTTAGGGCTTACAGCAGCACTTGCAGCAATCAGAACCGACTGCTATCTGAATCTCGTGCAGTGTCGACGCTGGAGGTCAATCAGGATCACCTTAGTAGTGAAAAAGTGGGCGGAGCAACGCGTTTCAGCCCGTTCTGGGCCTTTGTCAAGCTCCTGATAGACGGAGTATCTGGTCTTTTAAACCGTCACTCTCGCATTTGATTGGTTATGCCTCAAGTAAAACAAAAGAGAGTTTTAGTGAAACCGCTAATGCAGACGGGATACATTTTTGCCAATTTCAGTTACCATTGCATTCGGCTGTTACATGCAGTATCTTCACTTATAATACATTGTTTCCATCGGTATTGGCAATTTCATATATAACCTTCAAAAGATAACAGCAAATATTTAATATTACACACATAATGGTGATGTTATATATATCCTTCAAGAATGTAAATATTTTTATACATACTACACTGAAATATTTAAGACGTTCAATCATATAAAATTATGCAATTCATGTATTTCAAACTCACATATTTCTATACATACTACACTAAAATATTTAAAACATTTGTAACATTTAATCATATAAAATTATGCAATTCATGTATTTCAAACACACATATCCCATTCCTCATCAATTAAAATAATCTAAAATTTCACACAAAGCAGGAGGGAAACAAATCATAATTAACCTGTGTATTATTCATTTAAATTTCATTCTCTCTCAGTTTCCAATTTATCTAAACAAATGTAAAAAATCTGAAAATTCTGCCAAAGAAAAGAAGCCACACAATACTTTTATGCATTACTTGTACATCTCTCAACGCTATTGAGCCATATTGATAATATCAATAATAATAATAATATTATCTTACTATAATATTTTTGTTGTACCTTAGGTATATCCGCAAGATAACCGTACAGTAGTCAAACCTGATAACCCCAAAAAAATAATATAATATAAGGCCACAAAAATGCATAATCAATCTCTAAGGAAGCACCCCATGTCAAAATCTAAGTTCAGGCCATTTGTTTTTTTTTTATTATTATTTTTTATATAGTTTTTATTGAGGTTATGGAAAAATACAACATATATGAAATGCCATAAAATATAGATATCAAATTATAAGACAAACAGAAACATTTTGAGTAAAGCAAAAATAATACATTAAAACTGTATGGCTAGTCATCTTAAACCTCTGTTTTATATTATATTCTGAAATGAGTTCCTCTATGAAAACAACGGGCTACTTTTGAACCCAACAAAGCTGATGGACACTGGGAGAGGAAATTGGCATTGAGAATGGTCACTTTTGGACCTAGTACTTAAGAGAGCAAGGTGGGGAGAATCAGTAGGCCCAAGCTGCTTTAAAGAGATGAAGAAAGGGGGGAGAGAAAAAAAGATGAGAAAAAGGGAGGAGCAGAAGGAATGTGGGGGGGGGGGGAGGTGCGGTAGAACTCTTGTTAGAAGTGTGTCATGTCTAAGATTAAGGGAATATGAAGAGAGGAGAAGTAGGGGTTTAATGAAACCCAGTGAATAGAGGCATCATAAAGTTAAAATGGGTCTGGGTCTAGGGACTTCTACATTATCTGTGTAGGAGCTAGCAAAGCAGAATTATTAATTATTAAGTAATACTAGAGTATGAACTAATATCTTGCTAATCTGGGCTAAGGGCAGCTCCGGGAAGATGTCCAATATCTAATATAGAGGCTATGATCCGTGGCAGGGGACTCCCTAAGAGAATATATATGAGAAGAACTGGGGCCAGTTCTCATAGGACTGGTTCCCTAATAAAAAACTAGTTGTGTAAAATTAGGGATAAGTCTAACTAGACTCCTTAGCAGAGATGGAGGGGACTAAATAAAAAAATAAAAAATGAAAGGAGTCAAACCTTACAGGCAGTGAATAGTTTAAGATCATTGTATGTGTGTAATGGGTGAAACCAATACATCTTGTACATGTCTACATATTTATGACAGCTCTCTGTGAATTATCTTTTCAGGATAGAACTGACATCAAACTAGCCAGGCGCATGCAGTAGCTATATAACTCAGTAAATAAGAGTTTCAGGAGTATATATAAAAAGGATATGGGGGTATTCTCGCCTCATGTACATAAGTGGGAAGACATCAGTGGCCACAGTCTGAGACAAGAGAATCAATAAATAGGTACATGAGCAGTTATCCATATCTGAATATAAGCAGTGTAATGAATTGTTGTTGGCTAAGGATTTGTCCTATAGGTCCCATCATTCTGCCAAGTATAGGTCACATATTAAATGGTATTCTAATATCCATATAAGTTGAGCTAAAACATACAGTCTAGTACTCCTCGTGTCAGACAGAGCAGCCTGAAAATAGGATCAGGTAGTGTCCCATAATGAGGGAAATTGGATACAAAAGAAATGAGAGTTAGAAACCTGAATGCATTATGATTGAGACAGATGTAGGAAGCTTTATGTCCCTGTGTATATAATAGTAATTGGTGTAGGACATATGTAAATATCACATTACAATGATAGACTATCTACAGTTCTACAAATGTGCATACAAAACAAAAGAACAAGCCAAGATCCTACGTAATAATGACATATAACATTGCTGTGTAGCCTTACATGCAGGTTCCTAAGAACTTAGAGATAAAACAAACATGCACCCTTTTTATTTGCTGTAAACTCAGTCACTCGTACCAAATTTCTCAGGCCTACCAGCCGTCATAGGGGCTCTTAGTAACTGGCGTTTGCTAGGCTGTATTCTGGGTTTTAAACTTAAGCCTGATATCCAGGGTGACAAACTCTGAAAGTGGTTAACATAACATAAGTAGTAAGGACCACTGTATGATCACATGTGACTTATCCCTTCCCTTTGGCACCTTGAGAAGTGCCGTTAGGTAGAGGGAGTGTTGGGCTCCAGGTGTATGTCCACACTATCCCACTCCACATCTCAAGGCTTGAGGGGTTCCCGTCAGCTGACAGGGCTGTAGCAGGTATCCCCATCCTCTGTGGGATCTCAACAGTCGGTTATGTCTCTGGTGGATATGGAGGGGCTTACCCTCAATCAAGTCCCTGGAGACAGTAAGAATCAGTAGCAGATGAGTAGAACATAATGCGGCAGCTAGGCCAGCGGAGATCGCGGTGACAGTATTATGTGAGATGAGAGACTCAGTCTCCAGTGGTTCAGGACTGCCCGTCTGGCAGTGCAGCTCCGTCTCGTGAATCTCCTGGGTCAGTGGAACATAATTAGGAGTCACGTAGGCATCGCAAGTAGGATTAAAGGAAATTTTCACCTCTTCATATAGTATCCGTAGATGGTCCTTAATGTCCATGTATGTCTCAAATGACAGATGGTCATCATAAGTCTCCACCGCGATGTCGTGGGCATTGTTCCTAGTAGGTTCCAGAGGTTGGGAGTAGTTTGCCATTATGTAAGACTAACCGCTAGACTGTTGTTATCTGAGTGAGGAGCTCTCGTTTAGTGGGTAGGAGCCGTAAGACATTAACTGCCCATCGCCGTCGTAGTAGTTATACAGCAGAAGCGATGTTGAAGCAGAGTAGGTAGGGAGCGGAGCTGCTACAGGTTACTTCCGCTTAGAACCGGAGGAGTGAGTGGATTAGACTAAAGCTGAGAGAGGGGGATGTGTGTGGAGCCAACCAAAGAGTGGCGGACGACCACAAGAGACTCAGCAAAGAAAAAACGGAAGGCTGCTGAGCAACAGGTAGAGAAAAAAAACTTTATTCCATTAAAATAGGAGAGACACAAAAATGACGAGGAGGGTAGTTAGCCATCTAACATGTTTCGCGCTGGTATGCGCTTACTCATCTATGAGTAAGCGCATACCACCGCGAAACATGTTAGATGGCTAACTACCCTCCTCGTCATTTTTGTGTCTCTCCTATTTTAATGGAATAAAGTTTTTTTTCTCTACCTGTTGCTCAGCAGCCTTCCGTTTTTTCTTTGCAGAAGCGATGTTGAGGCTTAATCCATGAATCAGCGACCCAGGTATAGAGGCTCTCTGACCTCCCAAGTTGAGGGGTTTCTAATCGCTAAGGAGAGAGTTTTGTTGTCCTTCTTCATTGCGTGATACACCATGTGGAGTTAGGCTTAGAAAATGGCCGCTCTCAAGGGCCCTGGTTAGTTGCCCTACATAATCTTGCTCTGCAGATAAATACTTGAGTGTCTCTTCAACTTTAAACTTCTCCGGTAGAGTTCAAAAGCAATTAGGCACCTTTTGATGATCAGGTTAACTGGGCTGAACGGTCTGGGATATATATATTTATAACATGTAGCTGGAGCTATAGCTCCGTGCAACCGTTCAGGCTCAAGGCTAGCCCCGCCCCCCAGGCCATTTGGTTTTAATGATTTCAAATCAAAGATCCATTTTGTCTCCTTTTTTAGTAATTCTGACTGTATATTCCCCCCTCTCCAATTTTTCTTCACTTTATCTATACCCATATAGGAAAAACACCTTAAGTCTCCATTGTTAAAGGTAGCAAAGTGTTTCGGTATAGGGAGATCTTTGTTCCTCTCTAATCCATGTTTCTCAATAGACCATATGTGTTCACGAATACGATCACGTAGGGGTCTTTCAGATTCCCCTACGTATTGCTTTGCACAATTGCATTGTATAAGATAAATGACAAATTTATCCGAGCATCTTATAGTGTCTTTAATTTTGAAAGATTTTCCTGTTATGGTATGGTTTAAATTCCTTCTCTTTTTTAGAATATTTACATGACTTACAAGTCAGACATGGGAAAGAACCTTTCAAGGTCCTCCCCTCTAGATCCATTTGTGTATCTTTATTTCTATTTTTAATTCTATTTTCAGTCGGTGCCAGGATGGATTTTAGATTACGCCCTTTCTTATAGATGATTTGTGTTTTTTTGGTAATAAAGAGCCTATTAACTCATCATTCTTCAAGATTCCCCAATGTTTATTTAGTATTTTCTCCAACAGGAACTTATTATTACTATAATTTGTAATAAAGGGAATAAATATACTGTCTTCCTTTATTGACTGATCTCTTCTTGGAGCTTTACCACTTTTATTGACTAGATCACATCTATTTACTTGTCTTATTTCCTGTCTTATTTCTTCTATCTTTTTATCATTATAGCCTCTATCTAGAAACTTCTGTTTTAATTTTTCAGATTGGTTATCAAAATCCACCAGACTTGTGCAATTTTTCTTTATACGTAAAAACTGCCACTTTGGGATGTTATCAATCCATCTTGGATGGTGACAGCTCGTATGGTGGATATAGCTATTTGCATCCACATTTTTGAAATGTGTTTTTGAGTGTATTTTGTTGTTTACAGGGAATAGTTCCAAATCTAAAAAGTTCACACTTTGTCTCCTTTTTTCACAAGTAAAATGGAGATTCACTTCATTATCATTCATACTTACAACAAAATAATTTAACTTAGCTTCATCGCCTCTCCAAATAATGAGAATATCATCTATATAGCGTTTGTAGGACACCAGGTTTGCTCCAAAGTTAGTACTATTGAGAAAAAAATGTTCCCAAAAGCCCATAAACAGATTTGCATAACTTGGAGCAAACCTGGTGCTTATTGCTGTTCCCCTTTCTTGATTGAAGAATTGAGATTCATAACTGAAAGAATTGTGTGTTAAAATGAATTTTATGGAGTCCATAAGGAACCCCTTCTGTTCCTCTTTTAGAGTATCATCTGTATCCAAAAAATATTTAACAGCCAATAAACCATCTTGGTGATTAATACAAGTGTATAACGACGTTACATCACACGTGGCAAGAAGATAATCCTCTTGCCACGTGATGGTGTCTACATCTGTAGAGTCTTTCAAGTATGAGGGTAATAATTTAACGTATTTTTGCAAAAAAATATCCAAATTTTCCGATAAATTTGCTGTGAGGGATCCGATTCCCGAGATAATCGGCCTACCCGGTGGATTAACTAATGTTTTATGGATCTTTGGTAGGCAGTATAGTAAAGGGATTTTGGGGAATTTTGGTAGTATATAACCTCTCTCTTTAACATTAAGTATTCCTTTATCATGAGCTGAATCTATTAGTTTTACCAACTCTTCATTATATCTTTTAGTTGGATCAGTTAATAGTTTTTTATAAGTGACATTATCTTTTACAATATTTTCACACATTAGTTGATAGTCTGCTCGATCTAGGATAACTATCCCCCCACCCTTATCAGCGGGCTTTATAATTATATCATCCATCTCAAGTTCCCTAATAATCATTAGTTGTTTCTTACTTAGATTACTGTATGTTCTATTTATTTTATCCTCAGTAAGATTTTCAATATCCCTTAGAACTAATTTCTCGAATGTTTCTATTATAGGGCCTTTCTCCTGCTTTGGATAAAAAGTAGACTTACTTCTTAAATCAGTATGTGTATAGTCTTTATTACTAGTTAAAACGTTTCACTTTTTTGAAACCATCTTTTTACAGTCCGCTTTCTGACAAATTTATGTGCATCAATGTATGTCCCGAATTTATTGAGTTTACAACTTGGTGCAAATGATAAACCTTTTCCTAGTATTTCTTCATGTTCTTTTTTTAATATCTGTTTACTAAGATTAAAAATACCTAAGTTGTTACTTGGTTTCCTCAGAACTGAGTCTTTTTTGAGTCTCCTGCATCCTCCTCTCTTTCCTCTCTGTCTGATGCCCTTCTTTTTCTTAAATCCCTTTGCGGTAATGGGCTTGCAGTTAGATTTTGGCCTTGTCCTAAAAAAGGGCAAGAGGAGGGGAAGAAAGAAGAGGTAGATGCATGCTCATTGGCATTTTTTTGTATATCATTCCCATAGTTATATGATCTATTATCCCTCTGATATGTTTGTCTTGAGTGGTGTGATTGTTCTCCATAATTATAATCTCTAATTCTTGGGCTCTGTCTATTGCCCCTCATATGGCCATACATATTGCCATTAAATATGTTTCTATTAGGATTAAAGCCAGGATCTAAAATCCATCCTGGCACCGACTGAAAATAGAATTAAAAATAGAAATAAAGATACAAAAATGGATCTAGAGGGGAGGACCTTGAAAGGTTTTTTCCCATGTCTGACTTGTAAGTCATGTAAATATTCTAAAAAAGAGAAGGAATTTAAATCTACCATAACAGGAAAATCTTTCAAAATTAAAGACACTATAAGATGCTCGGATAAATTTGTCATTTATCTTATACAATGTAATTGTGGAAAGCAATACATAGGGGAATCTGAAAGACCCCTACATGATCGTATTCGTGAACATATATGGTCTATTGAGAAACATGGCTTAGAGAGGAACAAAGATGTCCCTATACCGAAACACTTTGCTACCTGTAACAATGGAGACTTAAGGTGTTTTTCCTATATGGGTATAGATAAAGTGAAGAAGAATTGGAGAGGGGGGAATATACAGTCAGAATTACTAAAAAAGGAGACAAAATGAATCTTTGATTTGAAATCATTAAAACCAAATGGCCTGAACTTAGATTTTGACATGGGGTGCTTACTTAGAGATTGATTATGCATGCTTATTTTTGTGGCCTTATATTATATTATTTTTTTGGGGGTTATCAGGTTTGACTACTGTACGGTTATCTTGCGGATATACCTAAGGTACAACAAAAATTTTATAGTAAAATAATATTATTATTATTATTATTGATATTATCAATATGGCTCAATAGCATTGAGATATGTACAAGTAATGCATAAAAGTATTGTGTGGCTTCTTTTCTTTGGCAGAATTTTCAGATTTTTTACATTTGTTTAGATAAATTGGAAACTGAAAGAGAATGAGATTTAAATTAATAATACATAGGTTAATTATGATTTGTTTCCCTCCTGCTTTGTGAAATTTTAGATTATTTTAATTGATGAGGAATGGGACATGTGTGTTTGAAATACATGAATTGCATAATTTTATATGATTGAACGTCTTAAATATTTCAGTGTAGTATGTATAAAAATATTTACATTCTTGAAGGATATATATAACATCACCATTATGTGTGTAATATTAAATATTTGCTGTTATCTTTTGAAGGTTATATATGAAATTGCCAATACCGATGGAAACAATGTATTATAAGTGAAGATACTGCATGTAACAGCCGAATGCAATGGTAACTGAAATCGGCAAAAATGTATCCAGTCTGCATTAGCGGTTTCACTAAAACTCTCTTTTGTTTTACTTGAGGCATAACCAATCAAATGTGAGAGTGACGGTTTAAAAGACCAGATACTCCGTCTATCAGGAGCTTGAAAAAGGCCCAGAACGGGCTGAAACGCGTTGCTCCGCCCACTTTTTCACTACTCAAGTGATCCTGATTGACCTCCAGCGTCGACACTGCACGAGATTCAGAGAGCAGTCGGGTCTGTTTGCTGCAAGTGCTGCTGTAAGCCCTAAAGAAAGGAGAGACTGTGGCGATCATCTTCCGACTGCCATAGAGAGACAGCTGGGACTTCAGAGAACCGTTATGGTGTAAGTAATAAGTGAACACCGTAAAATTTGGCTCTCTTCCTGTCTGTTGATTTGGATCTCAATCTCGTTGCAGCTCCGGATGACATTAACCTCCAGCTGACGTGGATTTCCATTTGATTCATATCGGGATCTTCGTTTGCCTATATATTAATTCTTAACGGTTGTCTTTTTTTCTGTGCATAGGGAGACTTTGTTTTTTATTGATTGATACTACACCTGTAAACGCCTGATCAGCGTGCTTTTTAGGATGTTTTGTTTTATGCTTATGTGTGAATTTGATGTGTGAAATTGTTGTAATAAACTAATACTTTATTTTATCTCTCTTTTGAGCCAATTCATATTTCTGTCGGTTCTGCCATTGATTATAGACTATATAATATAGAAGTCTATTTATACAAGGTTATTTATGGATATACAGATATATTGATCTGACCTATTTAAGAGAATTTATTCATCTTACTAATAGAATTCAATTGATACAAAGTTATTTATAGAAATATAGATTTAATCATTTTACCAATTTAAGCTGTTTTCTCAGCGCCAGGGGCTTATTAGTGGTATCCTTGATACTACTGTGTGTGCTTATTTTGTTTTGTGGAGTCAGAGGAATCTCAATTTACCCACTGGCTTATTGGTAAACATTCCCAGCGCAGATTGAACACATTTTTGGTATACTAAAATAACTTGAAGCAATGTTCACGAGAGCAGGGAACTGCACCGATAACAAATGGCAGATATTTTATACTGATCTTTCTCAGAATTCTAAATTATTTTTGACATTTTTAATGTGAAAATCATTCTGCGTGATTAATGATTTGCAGATTTTGTTTGTGCCATGGGATTTTATATTTTCTACGTATAAATGTCTCTTAGAGTGCAGCTGTGAAGCAGCTTTAGCAATATCTGTGTTTGAGCTGGGAAGAGGTGGAAGAAACAGCTGTGGTGAGAGGCTAAACCACAAAGTTTTTGCCTATTCCTAAATGTGTTTTTTTAATCAGCTTTCTATATATTTGTGTGCTATGTCACATCATTCTTCTTAAGATATTTTAATGTGTGTATGTATGTATATATATATATATATATGTGTGTATATGTGTATATATATATATATATATCCTACCAGCATACTCTGCAGTATGCGCAGCCATAGTTCAAATTCAAATCAAGCTTTCATTATAAATCCAGATTATCAAATGCAGGGATGGTAAGATAAATGTTAGAATTCTCCAGTTAAATTCAGATCATAGCTACTAATTTTAATAAGTGGTAGATTGATTTGGAAGTTTTGAGATCCACAGAAAGTATGATCTTAGATATTACAATGAGGTATTTTAAGACAAAAAATGTAATCTGACGTACAGCCCAAATGGCTAAATGATTCTGATTCAAATGCTAAGCATGCTCAGAAGTGGCACCCCAAACAAGAATATAAATATCCCTCCCACTTCCCCTTCTCCCCAGTAGTTTTTTGCCTCGTGTCATGGAGGTAGGCAGAGAGAGGTGCGCTGTAATGAAAAATTCTGTTTATCATGGATTGGCTCTGTGAGCCTGAGATCATATATCCATATACATCTCAATTGAGTATTGGTATATATAATTCTGGTCAACACTGGGTTTCCCATGCCTCTTTCCAGTCTAGCCTCTATCCCCTGTCTGACAAAGCCTTGTGTTTCACACTAAATTAAAGACTTATGTAAGGTTAGTTGTCCCCTCTTTCATTATTATTATTATACTTTATTTATGAAGCGCCATCATATTCTGCAGTGCTGTCCATGGATACAGTTAATTTAAATAAAAAATAATATAAAACTTGTAAGAGACAGGACAAAATTTTCAAACGCATACAGGAGGAATTGAGGGCCCTATTCCTGTGAGAACTTACAATCTAGAAAGGTAGGAGGTTGAGAAACAGGAGGTGAGGACTGCAATATTGAGAAAGATGTTAATGCAGAGTTAGATGAGGGAAATGTTGTTAGGTAAGAGAAATATTATTGAGTTGGGTGGTAGGCTTCTCTGAACAGAAAATTCTTCAGAGAGCAATTAAAGGAAGAAAGATTAGGGCAAAGCCTGACAGCACGAGGGAGAGTGTTCCAGAGGGTAGGTGCTGCACGACAGAAGTCCTGCAGTCTAGCATGAGAAGAGGTGATAGTCGCAGATGCAGGGAGCAGGTCATTGTTGGATCTTAGTGGATGGGCTGGTGTATACTTGTGATTAGAGAGGATAGGTAGAGGGGAGCGGTGTTGGTGAGTGCTTTGTATGCAAGGGTGAGAATTTTGAATTTAATTCTGCTCTGAATGGGGAGACAATGAAGGGACTCGCAGAGAGGTGCAGCAGATACAGAGCGACCGGAAATGTGCATCAGCCTGGCAGAGGCATTTAGGATGGATTGAAGGGGGGAGAGGCGGGAAAGAGGAAAGCCAGTTAGTAGGTTATTGCAGTAGTCAAGTCGGGAAATAACAAGGGAGTGGATTATTTGCTTTTTTGCGCACAGAAAAGGTGGAATCTTGGAAATATTGTGTAGATGGTTGCGGCAGGATGTAGAAAGCGATTGGATATCAGGGACGAAGGATAGATTTGAGTCAAGTGTAACTCCGAGGCAGTGGACTTGGGGCGATGGGAAAATGGTGATGCCGTCAACAGGGATAGAGAAGTCAGCGTTGAGCTTGAGGGGGGGATAAGAAGGAGCTCAGTTTTGGATTGTTAATCTTTAGATGGTGAGAGGCCATCCAGGAAGAAATACCAGATAAGCAGTTGCTGACATGAGAGAGTACAGATGGAGAGAGAGCAGGGATGGAGAGGTAGATCTGGGTGTCATCAGCATAGAGGTGATATTTGAAGCCATAACTGTTGATAAGTTTACCCAGCAAAGAAGTATAAATGGAGAAGAGTAGAGGACCCAGAACAGATCCTTTGAGGGACTCCAATAGACAGGAAGTGTGCTGGGTGATTGTAAACTAGTTTTTCAATGAATTTTTAGTGGAAGCAGTGATATGGTGCGGTAGCTTTCAGGAGAATTGGGGTCGAGGGAGGATTTTTTGAGTATGGGAGTGACTTTTGCGTGTTTGAAAGAAGATGGGAATGAGCCGGTAGAGAGAGATAGGTTAAAGATGTGGGTAAGAGCAGGAGTGAGGGTGGAAGATAGGGAGGGTATTAGATGGGAAGGGATAGGGTCGAGTGGGCAGGTAGTGAGGCGTGCGGAAGATAGTAAGGAAGAAACTTAATTCTCAGTGGCTGGATGGAAGATGCAGAGGGAGTAACTGGGCCTGTTGTTGGAATATTGCAGGTTGGTGTTGGGATGTTGCTTTGGATAGTACGTGTTTTGTTTAAAAAGTAGTCTGCCAGGTCTTGAGCACTAAAGACAGACTGGGGGGTGGAGCAGATGGGTAGAAGAGAGAGTTAAAGGTGGAGAAGAGTCATTTACTGTTTGAGGAAAGAGTAGATATGAGAGAAGTAGGTTTGCTTGGACAGAAGTGTATGAGTGAAGAATAAACTTATAGTGTATGAAATCAGGTTCAGAGTGAGTTTTCCTCAAGACAGGCTTAGCAGTACGGGAGCATTTTTGAAAATAGTGTGTTTGCTGAGAGTGCCAGGGCTGCAACTGACGACGTGATGTTTTGCGCAGTTGGGAAGGGGCAAGTGTGTCTAGTGCCGAGGAGAGAGTTTTGTTATAAAGGGCTGTTGCGAGATCAGGGCAGGTTATAGTGGAAGTGTGAGGAAGGAGATCTTGAATAATTTTTGAAAATTGGAGCGGATCCACAACATATAGATTTCTACAGGTGCGGGGCAGAAAGGAGAAGTGGGTTTAGCTGTTGCATTAATATTATATTATATATATGGTGACTAGGTGATGGTCTGAAATGGGAAAAGGGTGACAGGTGAGGTCAGATATAGAACAGAGGTAAGAAAAAAAACAGGTCGATGGAGTGTCCATCACGGTGGGTAGGGAATAGGGTGGATTGTGAGAGACCGAAGGAGGATGTGAGTGAAATAAGTTTAGAGGCAGCAGGGGCAGATGGGTTGTCAATGGGAATGTTGAAGTCCCCAAGAATTAGGGTTGGTATATTTGTAGAGAGAAAGTGAGGGAGCCAGGCGGCAAAGTTGTCAAAGAATTGGGAGGTAGGTCCAGGAGGGCGATAGATGACTGCCACTTTGACGGAGAGGGGGGAGAACAGGCGAATACAGTGGACTTCAAAGGAGGAGAAGGAGAGAGATGGGATTGGAGGTAGGAACTGATAAGTGCAGGAGGGGGAGAGCAGGATCCCAACACACCCCCCCCCCCATTTCTCACCTGGCCTAGGTGTATGGCTAAAGTGAAGACCACCATGTGTGAGAGCAGCAGTGGAAACGGTGTCGGAAGAAGATAGCCAGGTTTTGGTAATTGCTCAAAGGGTGAAAGCATTTGAAATAAACAGGTCATGGCAACTTGTCTAATAAAATTGGTGGTTTTGGTCTTGTCCCTGGGCTAGGTTGTGTGTTCTGCTGCATGTTCCTATCCCTTTTGCCAGTCATTAACTTGTAATAAATAAACTGGAGTGCAGCCATAAGCATATATGATGTGCCTCAGGGCAGTTTCATGCAGGATTATGACAAGCATTCAGTCTTCTTGCAGACATTTACACAGCTAGTCACTTTATCGTAGTGCAGGCTGCCTCCAGAGGGTTAATGGTGTAATTCAGACTGCAGGCTAGGTCTTCATACAGGCTGCAGCGGTGGGTGGTGACTGTTTCCTGCCATAGGAGGAGCCTTTGTGCCATTTCCACTTCAGAGCCACTGCGCAATAGTTATGTGGAAGAGCGGTAGCAACGTGGCTTGGCTTGACCAGAAGTTGTAAGAAGCTCTATCAAGGCTTGCAAGGGGTCAGTTATTGGGTGCATTGGGTCCCAGATACCCTGCTGTGTTGTTCACAAATTTTTTTCTCAACAATGAACGACGCTATGCTTTTAGAGAGTCTAGAGGAATCTTCATTGGTAAATTCCATTGACAAAAGTAAATACATGCTATGCAAACTGGTCACTGTGAACCCTCCAGCCCAACTCTGTAATTGTTACCTAACATATGTACTGACGTCTTATTTAGGAGGCCCAAGCGGTCAGACCGCGGAGGCACTACTAAATCTTCTCTGACTTCGGCTGATGCGGACATCCCTGTTCAACAGCCCTGTTGCGCCAGAGTGTGGTGCAGAGAGTGGCCCAACTCCGGCTGGGGTGGGCCGTTTACCCAATGATCTTACGTACAGGAGGCTGTGTCTGTTGCCCTGATGGCTAGATAGGTATCAGGGAAGAGGAAGGTAAAGGTTAAATATTGTTCTCCAATCAATAGTTTTGGGTCACCTTCTGAGGATGAATCCTTAGTTAGTTCTGAAGGGGAATTTCCTTCCTCTGACCCTTCGGATGGAGAGTCGAAACAGGACTCCAAGGGGGGAAGGATTAGGAGCAAAGTGGAACAGCTTAGGCTGCTGCTGAATGATAAAGGCTTCTTACATAATTAAGTAGCCAGCCTGCCATTAATGCCTGATGTTGGCAATACTCATCTGGCAGTTAACATCCGGTGTAGTGGTCTCTACACCAGGAGGTGTTCGACCAGATAGTGAGACATTGGGGTTTGCCAGAAACACTATTTAAGGCCTCTTGTTTGATCCAAAGAGTTTCATCAGTATTATGATCTAGTGCTTCCTTGGTTGTTTCAGCTAATATACGTGTTTTCTTAATTGTGGTGGTATCCAGAGTGGTAGCCATAATCAACCAGGAACGGGTTTCAGTGATTCTAAATTGCTCTGCCATGGCCTTGCAGATCTTAGTGTGCAAACCTAATTCAATTAAAATATCCTTTTATCCCCTTTCAGACATGACCTACTTTCTTTGGATTCATTCTTCATCAAGATCTTATATTTAGACAATTTTCTTTCCTATGGCATGGAAAGTCCACAAATCCTTTCAATTCCTAATGGAAATTCATCTCCTGGCCAGCAGGAGGAGGCAAAGAGCACCCCAGCAGAGTTGTTAAGTGTCACTTCCCTTACCCATAATCCCCAGTCATTCTCTTTGCCTCTGTCACGGGAGGATGTGTGAAGATGGTGTCTGAAGATATATTATATTTACTTTTCCCTGCAAGCAAGGATTGGGGCTATGCTGTGTCCATGTCAATCTCTTTCGTAAGAGTAATGGTGGCTTTTAGCAGGTAGAAGACGGTGACATAGTCTTTGCTTACCTTCTAACATTTGTGCTACCCCTATTATAGAAAACCAGAGTAGGTTACTCAGTTTTTTCTCTTCCTCCAGGTCCCTGTCAGTGGTCAGATGAGGCTTTCAGACCTGGGAATATATGCCTACCTCATGGCTGCAGTTACAGGGTAAGTGCTTATTTCCTTCTTAGCTTTAGAAGGCTCAAGCACATTGGGAATTTCTATCATCTTTACATGCAGTAAAGGTGTTATATGCCTTCAATACCCGAGTTATTGGATTGTGGTCTTTCACTAGCCATTCCCTGCAACTGGTGCCTTTTATTAAGGACTGATCGGCTATATGCTTTAATAGAGGCTTATTTAGCATAACGGTATCAGCAGGGCTTGGGGTCAAGCTTTCAACAGTACGCTTGCTTTAGTTACTCTTTTGGCTCTGGGTCTCCTGGCCCTCAGCAGCCAGTACATAGATTTCAGTCCTATACGCTCTGTGCTTGGGACAATGGCAATGTGCTC
Source organism: Bombina bombina (assembly GCF_027579735.1). Taxonomy (NCBI): domain Eukaryota; kingdom Metazoa; phylum Chordata; class Amphibia; order Anura; family Bombinatoridae; genus Bombina; species Bombina bombina. The sequence continues at coordinate 287,799,874 of NC_069499.1, forward strand.
TACGTGAGTTTAAGATTTACAGGCTATGGGATCAGTAGGCTTATTTTAAACTCTTGTTTTAAAACCTCCTTGGGGCTTTCTAGATCTTCTAGGGTAGTGTTTTATTTTAGCAATGGTGGCTGCACTTCGGTAGTGTCTTTTCACCCTCAAATACTACCATTTTAAGAGATAGTATTTAGTTTTATTGGCGGCAGGGCTAATAGATTTGGCGCCATCTACCCGCCCTCACTCTTTTTTTTATTTGTATTGCCGGTAATGTGGCTAGCGTTCTTGCGCCATCATTTAGTCTCTTTCATTAGGACTCGGGCTTGGAGAGGGAGGTTCTATGAGAAAGTGGCGCCATCCTATTGTTATGCGGTCAATATTTCCAACTGCGATCTGCGTTTGTGATATGCACCACAGGATCTCTGCTGCGGGGTTCACTTTTCCCCTACCGGATCTGGGTATAGGATTGTTTTGTCTTAGTAAGCATCTAATGTTCTTAAAAATAAATCTTTCTGGGTGTTACTTGTCAGTGTGTACTAATTATTTAAGTTAGTGTTGCGCTATACACTGCTTTAATTTGATTTCCATGCGATCCTCCATTTTTCTGAACAGACCCGCAGGCTGCAGATATATCTGACATGTGTCCTCTCTTTGCGTGTACAAATTAGTGAAAGAGAAATGAGGGCTAAATATTTCAGTTATGCTTTAATAACATAAATGTCTTTTTATATGTACATTACATGTAATCATTTACTGCAAAGCCAATATTGCAGTAGTCATTTTAATGGTTCATGGCGTTTTGTAAAGTTTTTTACAATAATCCCTTATGTCTGCACTTTTATTTTCAGGATGTGTTTCTCTTGAAAATAGTGTTATCCTAGTTTTTACTGCCCTCAGGTGACAGTTTTATGTAACTTCAGGTTCCTCCTTGTTTTTTATTTATGATAAGGGTGAACTATCTTTTTCTCTCATTCTGATACTGCATATTCAGTCGGATATACATTTCTGTGCAGTCTGGTCAGTAATAACTTCAAGACTAGTTATGTTCTAATGCTTTTGTTTTCATCTGTATGCCTTTTAGAACTGACTAAGGTTAAGATGGTGCTCATCAGCTTGTGATTGGATGTTAGGGGTTTATAGGTCTGTACTCTGAAAGGCTAGATTTCTGTCCTGTCCTTTCCTTTCTTTGGTTTATCGGCTGGATGTCCTTCTAGATGCTCATTCTTGGTACGGCCTTAGTCAGATCAGGCTTGTGTTTTAGTCTGTTACTCTTCCTTGGAGTCTTAATCTTGTTATTAGGATTATTCAGCAGACTGTGTTTGAGTCTAAACTCTCTGTTCATTATAAGTTGTTGGCTTGGAGGTTTATTCTTCTGCTCGTAGGTTCTCTGACCTTTCGGCTCTGCAAGGTGACCACCCTTTCCTTATTTTTCTTTTGGACAGGGTGGTCCTTCGTACCAAATTTGGTTTTCTTCCAAGGTCAGTACATTGTGGTTGCATGAGTGTACATGTATATGTGTGGGTGGTAGCTCATAGTTTAGTAATGCATATTTACAACTGAAGTCTTTATTATCTATGGAGAAAGGTGCTGCCTAACCACTATTGGATCACTAAGAGGTCTTGTTGGTCCCAGTTTGCAATATATTAACTACTCTTTACTTGCTCAGTGCCGCACACAACCGGTATCAAGCCCACACAAAGAAAATAAATTATAGGGAACCCTGATAAGTAACGCAACACTTGCCTATCCTCTTTAGTCCCCTCTATTTCATGGTGGTCTCATGGACTTCACTGCTTGAGTATAAGATCTTCCAAATTCTCACCATCTTATGAAATAAAATAAAATGTATGCTTACCTGATAAGACATCCTTTTTATGATGATCCACAAGCCCCAACCCTTTGTCATTTCCTGCTTTTCTCGTTTGCCCCTCTACTTTGCTATATGTATGACTAGGGCATTTTGGGAGAGTGGAAGGAATTAAAGCTCTGGAATGTAGGGGAATTTTTGCCTCCCTCTAGTGGACTGGAGTATAATGTAAAAATGTAATAATTTAAAATGTAATGATCTTGTGGACTCTTAAATTCATTTCTTTCATGATAGTATCTTGTTAATCTTGGTTATGTGCCATAACGTTAATAATAATGGTTTACTTCAGGTTTTTAAAACACTAAATTTTATGGCTCGTTAAAAAAGATTAGCCTCGGTTAAGATGCTTTGGTTAAAATATTTAGCCATCCACTTTGGGAGTAACACAAAAGATAATGCTTCCTATGCTATAGATCAGTGTTTCTCAATCATGATCCTCTAGTACCCCTACCAGGCCAGGTTTTCTTGATATCTTAACCAGAGCACAGGTGAAATAATCAACTAATCAGTAACCATGGTTAAAAACGTGCTCTCACCCATCAGCTAATTATTTAACCTGTGTTCTAGTTTAGATATCATGAAAATCTAGCTTGCTAAGGGTACTTGAGGTCCGTGGTTGAGAAACACTGCTATAGATTGCACTCCACTTGTAATCTAGCCCAAGGTATGGAACAAAATGAACAGATGGAAATTCATTAATATCATACATGTGCTACTGCCATCTTAGAATATGCTATGCCTCAGTCAGGAGAAGTACTGACTTATAAAATATCAGCTGTGTTAACTGCTTTTGTGGTGGATTTCAACTATGTCCATATATGAATCCTTGAGTTTGTGCTTTTATTAGAAAATAAGGAAATACACTAAAAACACTTGGTAAAACATGAAAATAATGCAAATCACATTTTAGCCCAAATATGATGAGGAAAGATCTTTCTTTGGCATTGCATTCAATTTTTTTGCTTAAGATAATCTAACCATGCAGAGCACAAACAATAAACTCAGTAAAGATATCCATTCAAATTTGAGCCGTGGAATACCTGCTTATCCAGAGGAACTCTAATCCACCTTAGTTAAATATAACAGCAGAAAAAAACAGTCCAAGATTACCCGCTACAAGGTACCGGTATGATATTGTAAAGTCCGGTTCCCCAAGACACTCAACAGCCGCAGTGGTAAGCATTGGGACAGTAACACTGTATCTGGATGTTAAAGCAGCAAGTGTTGTTTGTATATGCTGCATGTCTTTGATTGAAAGACACCTGTCTCATGTGGCAACAGTTGTCTGTTTTAGAGAAATGAGGATTATGCTATTCAAGAGCAATTAACTGTTTCCTGTAATGTATCCTGCCTGTTTGGATGTTTAAGTAACTGGTTGCTGTTCTTTATTAATGAGGGCTGTGAGCATGTTTTTACACTTCTGTGCTCCATGTTTTGCCCTGTGATTGTTTTTCTCATTCATAAACAAAGCCAATTATATTGTTTTCCAGGCCTGGATGTATGCTTTGGTATACATACTGTTTTGTGGGGTGTAGTTGGAGTGTGAAGGGGTATACATATCTTTTGAATTGGGTACCAGCGTGCAGCCTTGTCATTCTTTAATATCCACCTATATTGTGGGTAATTCTTTCGTATGTCTTGGAGAGTCCACAAAACATTCTAATTACTAGTGAGATATTCACTCCTGGCCAGCAGGAGGAGGCAAAGTGCACCCCAGCAGAGCTCTTAAAGGGACATGACACCCACATTTTTTCTTTCATGATTTAGAAAGAGAATGCAATTTTAAACATCTTTCTAATTTACTTATATTATCTAATTTGTTTTATTCTCTTGATATTCTTTGCTGAAAAGCATATCTAGATATGCTCAGTAGCTGCTGATTGGTTGCTGCACATAGAAGCCTCGTGTGATTGGCTCCCCAAGGAAGCAAAATAAATAATAGAAGTAAATTGTAATGTTGTTTAAATTTCTATTCTCTATCTGAATCATGATAGAAAGATTTTGGGTTTAGTGGCCCTTTAAGTATCACTTCCCTTAATTTGGCATTTAAATTTGTTTTGTTAATTGTTAGGAACTGATTCCCAATTATGGACACTAATACTGAAGTTGGTTCATTTGAAAAATGCTTATTGTGTTTGGAGGCTAAGATAATTCTTCTTGTGCAGTTTTGCTCTTCATGTCTAAATAAAAGTTTAAAGATAAGATGTCTCTCCCTCAGCCTCCTATCTCTCAGGATAGTGTTATCTTAGCTTAGCCTCAGCTTTCCCCTCAAGCTTAACATGCAGCGCCCTGCGGTTCCTCTCAACCTCCTGGTGGTGTTTTACCTAGGGATTTTGCTGTGCAGCTTACTTCTGCTGTTTCTGCAGCTTTATCAGCTTTTCCAAAGGTTTCTGGTAAGCGTAAGAGGAAATCTAAACATATTGATGTTGGTAAGGCTGACTCCGCTAAGGCTGCATTAGTCAGTTAGTCTCGGTTATCTGATGAGGATGATTCTTCAGTGGCTTCTGAGGGGGAATTGTCAGATTCTGATACTGTAGTGGCCGATTCTGTAGATTAAGAGGAGATTAATTTCAGATTTAAGTTAGAACACCTTTGAGTTCTTTTGAAGGAGGTTCTTGCTACTTTGGAAGAATCTGACGCATCTGTTACAGAGAATCCAAACAGGTCTAGTAAGCTTAACAGGGTATATGATGTACCTTCATCTGTGGAAGTATTTCCAGTTCCAGACCGTATGGCAGATATTATAACTCAGGAATGGGATAAACCTTTTTCCCCCGTCTCCTGTTTTTAAAAAGATGTTTAATGGCGCAAGGTGCCCAAGGTTGAGGGAGCTATCTCTACTCTGGCTAAGAGAACTACTATTCCTGATGGAGATAGTTGTTCTTTCAAGGATCCCATGGATAAGAAACTTGAGGCTTTTTTGAAGAAGATGTACATTCATCAGGGATTACAGGGCAACCTGTTGCTAGTATTGCTACAGTTGCGGGGGCAGCATCTTATTGGTGCACTGATTTATCTAATCTTATCCTAGAAGAGACTACTATAGAGGAGATCCAAGACAGGATCAAGGCTCTCAAGCTAGCCAATACCTTTATTTGTGATGCCAACGTGCAAGTTCTTAGGTTGGGTACTAAGATTTCTGGTTTTACTGTTTTAGCTTACAGAGCTCTCTGGTTAAAATCTTGGTCTGCAGATGTTACATCCAAGTCCAAGCTTTTAACTCTGCCTTATAAGGGTAAAACCTTGTTTGGACCAGGTCTGGCAGAAATTATTTCTGACATTACAGGTGGAAAGGGCCTATTCAGGATATAAAGAATAGGCCTAAGGGTCGTCAGAGTTTTAATTTTCGTTACTTTCTTAACTTTAAGGGACAGAAGTCTTCCTTTCTTGGAGGTCCAGTCAGCCTTGAAATAGGGGGAAGCAAGCTAAGAAGCCTTCCGTTGATTCTAAATCAATATGAAGGGGCCGCCCCCGGTCCTGTAGTAGATCAAGTGGGGGGCAGGCTTTCTTTTTTTTCATCAGGCTTGGATACGCGATGTTCCAGATCCTTGGGCGATAGATATAGTATCCTACGGTTACAGAATATGATTCAAATCTTGTCCTTCCAGGGGCAGGTTCCACCTGTCAAGGTTATCTGCGAACCAGATAAAGAGAGAGGCCTTCTTAAACATCCCTGGGAGTGATTGTTCCAGTTCCTCTAGAGGAACAGGGTCTATAATTCTATTCATATATATTTGTAGTTCCCAAGAAGGAGGGCACTTTTCGTCCCATTCAGGACCTAAAGAGTCTCAATTCCTCAGGGTTCCATCTTTCAAGATGGAGACCATCCATTCTATTCTTCCTTTGGTCCAAAAGGGTCAGTTCATGACGACCATAGATCTGAGGGATTTGTATCTTCATGTTCCTATTACAGGGATCATTACCAGTATCTAAGGTTTGCCTTCCAGTACAAACATTTCCAGTTTGTTGCCCTTCTTTTTGTCCTTGCTACAGCTCCCAGAATTTTTACAAAAGTTCTGGGGGCTCTTCTGGCAGTGGTGAGGTCCTGGTTATTTTTGTGGCGCCTTATCTAGACGACATTCTAATTCAAGCGCCATCTTTTCATCTAGCAAGATCTCATACCGAGATGTTGTTGTCTATTCTACGTTTCCAAGGGTGGAAAGTGAATCTGGGAAAGAGTTCCCTTGTTCCAGATACAAAGGTGTGTTTCTTGGGAACAATCATAGATTCCCTGTCTATGAAGATTTTTCTCACGGACATCAGAAAATCCAAACTTCATGTTTCTTGCCTGTCTCTCCAGTCTGCTATTAGTTTATCTGTGGCTCAATGCATGGAGGTGATTGGACTGATGGTTGCCTCCATGGACATCATTTAATTTATTTAATTGTAGGGTTAGGTTAGGTGTTAGTGTAACTTAGGTTAGGTTTTATTTTACAGGTCAATTTGTATTTATTTTAGCTAGGTAGTTATTAAATAGTTAATAACTATTTAATAACTATTCTACCTAGTTAAAATAAATACAAACTTGCCTGTAAAATAAAAATAAACCCTAAACTAGCTACAATGTAACTATTAGTTATATTGTAGCTAGCTTAGGGTTTATTTTATAGGTAAGTATTTAGTTTTAAATAGGATTAATTTAGTTAATGATAGGAATTTTCTTTTGATTTATTTAAATTATATTTGTTAGGGGGTGTTAGGGTTAGGGTTAGACTTAGGTTTAGGGGTTAATAAATTTAGAATAGTGGTGGCGACATTGGGGGCGGCAGATTAGGGTTTAATAAAAATAATGTAGGTGTCGGCGATGTTGGGGTCAGCAGATTAGGGGTTAATAAGTATAATGTAGGTGGCGGCGATGTCCGGAGCGGCAGATTAGGGGTTAATAACTATAATGTAGGTGGCTGCGATGTTAGGGGCGGCAGATTAGGGGTTAATAATATTTAACTAGTGTTTTCGAGACGGGAGTGCGGCGGTTTAGGGGTTAATATGTTTATTATAGTGGCGGTGATGTCCGGAGCCGTAGATTAGGGGTTAAAAAATATAATGTAGGTGGCGACGATGTCGGGGGCGGCAGATTAGGGGTTTATAAGTGTAAGATTAGGGGTGTTTAGACTCAGGGTTCCTGTTAGGGTGTTAGGTGTAAACGTAAATTTTATTTCCCCATAGGAATCAATGGGGCTGCGTTACTGAGTTTTACGCTGCTTTTTTGCAGGTGTTAGACTTTTTCTCAGCCGGCTCTCCCCATTGATATCTATGGGGAAATCGTGCACGAGCATGTACGACCAGCTCACCGCTGACTTAAGCAGCGCTGGTATTAAGAGTGTGGTAAGGAGCACAATTTTGCTCAACGCTCACTTCTTGCCTTTTAGCGCCAGGTTTGTAAAAACCCATAATACCAGCGCTGCAGGTAAGTGAGCGGTGAGAGAAAACTGCTCGTTGCCTCTAACTGCCTCTAACGCAAAACTCGTAATCTGGCCGCAAGTTTCCAAAGTACGGTTCAAGGTCAAGAGATCCTCAAGCCGTTCTGGTAGCTGCTCTAGCGGTTCCTTGGAGCTTCAATCTAGCATACCTGTTTCCTCCGTTTGCATTGCTTCCACAAATAATTGCTCGCATCAAACAGGAGAGAGCTTCTGTGATTCCAATAGCTCCTGCATGGCCACGCAGTATCTGGTTTGCGGATCTGGTGATTATGTCACCTCTTCTTCCATGGAAGTTACCTTTCAGGTAACTGCTTGGAGATTGAACGTCTAAATTTGGCTAGACGTGGCTTCTCTGAGAAAGTCATAGATACTATGCTTCAGGCTTGTAAACCGGTTACTCACAGAATTTACCATAGGGTATTGTGTAAATACCTTCATTAGTGTGATTCAAAAGGTTTTTCTTGGAACAAACTAAGGGTTCCTCAAATTTTGGCTTTTCTTCAGGAGGGCCTGGAGATGGGTTTGTCAGTACTTTGAAGGGTCAAATTTCTGCTCTGTCTATTCTTCTGCATACATGTCTGGCAGTTCTGCCAGATGTCCAGTCATTTGTTCAGACCTTGGTCAGAATCAGGCCTGTGTTTAAATCTGTTGCTCCTCCTTGGAGTCTTAACCTTGTTCTTAGAGTTTTGCAGCAGGCTCCGTTTGAGCCGATGCATTCTGTTAATAAATTACTATCTTGGAAGGTTTTGTTTCTTCTTGCTATTTCTTCTGCTCGCAGAGTTTCCGAACTTTCGGCTCTGCAGTGTGATTCCCCTTACCTTATTTTTCATGCTGATTAGGCGGTCCTTCGTATTAAGCTGGGTTTTCTCCATAAGGTAGTGTCGGATCGCAATATCAATCAGGAAATTGTTGTTGCTTCTTTTTGTCCTAACTCTTCTTCCCAGAAGGAATGTCATATGCATAACTTGTATGTTGTGCTTGCTCTTAAATTTTACCATCAAGCAACTAAAGATTTTCGTCAGACTTCTGCCCTGTTTGTTGTTTTCTCTGGTAAGCGTAGGGTTCAGAAGGCTATTTCTACCACTCTTTCTCTCTGGTTGAGAAGTGTTATCCGTTTAGCTTATGAGACAGCTGGACAGCAGCCTCCTGAGAGAATTACGGCTCATTCCACTAGAGCGGTTTCATCTTCATGGACTTTCAAAAATGAAGCTTCTGTGGAGCAAATCTGTAAGGCGGCCACTTGGTCCTCTATACATACTTTTTCCAAATTCTACAAATGTGATGCTTTTGCCTATGCTTTAGGTCCGCCTGTCTTGTTCTCCCTCCCTATTCATTCTGTGTCCTCTAGCTTGGGTATTGGTTCCCACTAGTAATTTGAATGTTTTGTGGACTCTCCATGCCATAGGAAAGAAAACAAAATGTATGCTTACCTGATAAATTTATTTATTTCCGGGCATGGAGAGTCCACAACCCGCCCTTATTCAAATCAAGACTGCATTTTTTTCTCTAATTCTCAGGCACCTCTATATCCTTGTGTTATCTTCTTTTTTCGTTTTCCTTCGGCCGAATGACTGGGGGTTATGGGTAAGGGAAGTGATACTTAACAGCTCTGCTGGGGTGCTATTTGCCTCCTCCTGCTGGCCAGGAGTGAATATCCCACTAGTAATTAGAATGTTTGCGTGGACTCTCCATTCCCGGAAATAAATATATTTATCAGGTAAGTATAAATTTAGTTTTTTCTCTTTTTTTAATTTTTGACAAATATACTAAAAACACTTAGTAAAACATGAAAATAATGCAAATTACATTTGGCCCAAATATGGTGAGGAAAGTTTGTTCTTTTTCAGCATTGCATTAAATTTGTTTGCTTAAGATAAACCATCTAACCATGCAGAACACAATTAAAGATAAACTCAGTAAACATATCCATTCCTTGTCAACAAAAGGCAATGGAATTCTCACTCTGGGCCTGATGAACTAAACTTTGCCAGATCAGATGTGGTTCTTCTCGCCGACCCTCGAAGGGGCTGCTGTGGTAGAATTTTCATAAATAAGGGTTAGTCCCTGCAAGTTGCGAGATGTCTCCTATAGAAAGTAATGGAGTTCACTGGAAATGGACACTTTTTTCCCTGGAGCAAAGTTAGCAGTAAGCAGGGGGTGCACTTTAAATATTAAATGCTGCAGCCAATATAAATCATCTTACGCTGCTTTCTACGTATAGCATCTTACGATCGCCTATTTTTTTGTATGCGTGTGTTTTCTATTAGGGTATTAGTATTTGAGTGTTTTAAGAAAAGCTTGCCACCTTTTAGTTTGCAAGAAAAAACTGTGAGATCTGTAGTGCGGAAATCTTTACAAAATTACGCTGGGATTAGAGAGACAATTTCATATACCCCCATGGAATGCCCATGTTCAGCCCATTTTAGAAAAAAAAAAACAATTACGCTTTTGATTTTTGCACACCCAGTGTACTTAAATTATGATTTATGTTGTGCATATTTAATATGATTTATTCTTGTGTGATTTACATACAAATTTTGCAATTGTGATAAAATACGACTTTTGGTGAAGATTTTTGGTGCACATTAACAATACAATTATTTTCCTGCATTTTTTATATATAATTGGTTCTATTATTCACTTTTTAAGATATTTTAAATACAAATTTCATTGTGCACTTTTGTAATGTCTGCATCTCCTCCCCACAAGAAAATGCAATATACGCCCCTTGCCGAGACACCTTTATGTTTAAATCTTTTATTAACATTTTGATATTTAAATACAAACTTAGCATGAGAGATAACATACAGAATATGTGACATTTACCGTTTCTTATGAGACTTTGACAATTTCAAGTTTTCTCTTAATAAGGGATTAGTAATATCTATAACAAGATTTCGAAAGCTATTCCCCAAAGAGAGTTCCAAAAGAGGTGTCATTATCTGCCTACTAAAGCGTTCAGCAGAGTCTAGAAGTGAAATTGTGTTGTCTCTAATATAAATATAACAAACCTTGTCACCTAATCCATAGAAAACTAAATGACATAGCTAAGGCAAAAGAACATACATAACATAAAGAAAAGAAAAAAATAAAAACAGATGATTCTCCAATCAGTGGTTATTGTAGATTGCATATAAGTTAAATATAAGAGACGCCAAGACTGCTACCCTGTGAATGTATTAATGTAGTGACCTAGCTTCTTTCAGAAGTCTCTATTAGTTTGTGGCTTCTTTTAAAATCCAGTAAAACCAGACTTTCTCAAACTGGGCTTGTGTATCTAAGATTTTAGAGGCTGACTAATACATTTGAAACGTTAGGGATAACTTATTCTTTACTTCCTTGGCGAGACACCTTTAAACCATTCGACCAGGGAAATAGAACTACTAGAGAGCATTTATTAATAATCTCGCTAGCCCAGGACCATTAAATTATTGGGCCCTCTGTCTGTCTGTCTAAAACAAGCTCACTTCCTTAACCAAGTGATTCGCACAGAAACGTCCCTGATATTACTATCCATGGGAAGCTGTGGTGTTCCAATTATTTTATGTTAAACTGATATATGGCTAATTAAAGACTGCTTACCCATACAATGTATTATCTAAATAAAGAGTTTCTTAATATATAACTAATATAGCTAAAATAATGACACTTACAATACACTTTCACTCGCCATGTTAAAATACACTTTCACTCGCCATGTTAAAGGGACAGTCTAGGCCAAAATTAACTTTCATGATTCAGATAGGGCATGTCATTTTAAACAATTTTCCAATTTACTTTTATCACCAATTTTGCTTTGTTTTCTTGGTATTCTTAGTTGAAAGCTTAACCTAGGAGGTTCATATGTTAATTTCTTAGACCTTGAAGGCCACTTCTTTTCAGAATGCATTTGAACAGTTTTTCACCACTAGAGGGTGTTAGTTCACGTATTTCATATAGATAACACTGTTCTTGTGCACGTGAAGTTATCTGGGAGCAGGCTCTGATTGGCTAAACTGCAAGTCTGTCAAAAGAACTGAAATAAAGGGGCAGTTTGCAGAGGCTTAGATACAAGATAATCACAGAGGTTAAAAGTATATTATTATAACTGTGTTGGTTATGCAAAACTGGGCAATGGGTAATAAAGGGATTATCTATCTTTTAAAACAATAAAAATTCTGGTGTAGACTGTCCCTTTAAAGGCAAGATTTTCTGCAGCTGTTAAACACAAATGTCTTTCCTTGGGTGATGAGATCTTTTGCAGCCCATATACATTTTGTAACAAATTCTGATCTCATATAAAACTAACAGGGTGTTGTTATCTGCTTTCCTCTTGCTTGCTCACCTGTCGACCACTCTTCAAGGATAATGAACTTGGCATGTGACAATCAATTTTAGTTGGGATCAGAATAATATACTTCAGAAAAGTTCTCTGTAAAGGTACAATTGGTCAAAAAGAGGTTGTTCACAGGTGGTGACCCTACAAAAACAAGCTATTGAGCAGTTCTTTGTTCATAGTGGAACACGTCTCTCAGTATATATGTTTATTATGACCCTGGGGAAAGAATCCCTAAGGGTGAAGAGGAAACCAGACCTGCTTAATGTGTCTAAAGGGATATGACTTAATCTCACTGATATGGACCACAGAACACCAAAACAATTGTCTGGGGTTGCCATGTTCCTTTTTAAGAGGACTATTGTCTGGTATTTTGGGGCTGGACCATCATTTTTAGGTGTTATCAGACTCGTATAGTTCTCCCAGTGACGTGCAGTAATAGGAGGCAGGGTAATTGTAATTGAAGATATAATCATTTATTATATATGATCAATTTATCATAATTATAAATTAAGGTTAAAGGATTTTTTTTCCTGACTGACATACATTCTGTCTGATTAGTTAAAGGGTCATTCTAGTCAAAATTAAACTTTCATGATTTCATGATGACTTTCCAATTTACTCCTATTATCTAATTTGCTAAATTCTTTAGATATCCTTTGTTGAAGAAATATCAATGCACATGTGTTAACCAATCACACAAGGCCTGTATGTGCAGCAACCAATCAGCAGCTAATGAGCATATCTAGATATGCTTTTCAGCAAGTGATATCAAGAAAATGAAGCAAATTAGATAATAGAAGTAAATTAGAAAGTTGTTTAAAATGACATGATCTTTCTAAATCACGAAAGAAAAAAATTGGGTTTCATGTCCCTTTAAGTTTTCTTTCTTGCTACTGTGAGTTTGGCAATGTGTTCTGCACTCTGCAGTGCTTAAAACAAAAGTCATATTATACTAAAGTATAGCCTTAATAATCACAATTTCTTTGCCACCTGCAAAATTACAATTCAGTCAATGAAAGGAGGACAATCATGTGATTTTATTTTAAAATAGATTACATCATGGCAGCAGTTATCTGATTCTGCCATAAGAAGATTAGAAGTTAAGTTTGTTTGACTCAGAACTTGAAGTCCTCAAAACAAAATGAACACAATTTGCAATTGTTTGAAGTGTGCAGTTTCTAAGTAAAAAGTACAGCAAAGATAACTAAATTATTTCATAAGATGTGACAATGCCATGCAATGTTCTGGATGCCGAAAAAGATAAATAACTGCAAGCCCAGGCCAGCAGTCACATCTTATGGAATAATTTAGTTGTCTGCTGTACTTTTTACTTAGAAACAAACACTGCACATTTCAAACAATTGCAATCATATAATTTTTCAGGTCCTTATGTATTTATTTTGTTTTGAGGTTATCAGTCCCTTATACTCTTCTTCTGGCAGACAACTGCTGACATGTCATCTATTTTAAAATAAAATCACATTGTCCTCCTTTCACTGAATTGTAATTTATAAGGTATTTCCCTGGGAAGAATATAAATTCTGACTTCACTTTGGAAAAAACATTACTAGAAAATGCTAGATCACCTCACCAAAAAGGCAAGTCAAAGTCATGTAGTAAATTAGGTGTTTCTGGTTCACAAGCACGTCATTTATTTTATAGTATCTAAAAAAATGTTTTTAATACTATACATAACTAATCTAATTTCCTATTTTACATTGAATTGTTGCAGGAGGCGAAGTGTGTGACAGTTGCGTTGCCACTGCAGTCTCAACTCTGCCAGCAGCTGAGCTGCCTAGGAAGAGGAGGAAGAGGAGCTGCCAACCTGCCCCAGTGCCTAGTGCCACTGACTGCTCTGGAGGACGCGGTTAGAATTACGGTAACTGTAAGTAATTATTTATTTTTGCTTCCAGCCTTCCAACTGTTACTAAAGTGACTGTAAAACTTGATGATAAAGTGCACGTTTTTTAAATTTTTTATTAAAAGCAGGAGCACTTTATCATCAACATTTACATTCACTTTAAGTGCAAACTGAATTGTAAAATATGTTCTTTCTCTTTCTCTTATCTCCCCTCTCTTTCTCTGTCTCCTCTTTCTCTCTCTCCGCTCTCTCTCCGCTTCTCTCTCTCTCCGCTCTCTCTCTGTTTCTCTCTCTCTCTCTCTCTCCTCTCTCCTCTATCCTCTCTCTTCTCTCTCCTTTCTCTGTCTCTCTAATCCTCTCCCTCTCCTCTCTCTTCTCTCTCTCTCCCTCTCTCTTCTCTCTCTCTCTCCCTCTCTCTTCCCTCTCTCTTCTCTCTCTCCTCTCTTCTCTCTCTCCTCTCTCTTCTCTCTTCTCTCTCTCTCCCTCTCTCTTCCCTCTCTCTTCTCTCTCTCCTCTCTTCTCTCTCTCCTCTCTCCTCTCTCTTCTCTCTCTCTCCCCCCCCTTTCTGTCTCTCTCTCTCTCCCCCTCTGTCTCTCTCTTCCCCCTCTGTCTCTCTCTTTCCCCTCTGTCTCTCTCCCCCCTCTGTCTCTCTCTCCCCCCCCCTCTGTCTCTCTCTCCCCTCTCTCTCTCCCCTCTGTCTCTCTCTTCCCCCTCTGTCTCTCTTTCCCCTCTGTCTCTCTCTCCCCTGTGTCTCTCTCTTTCCCCTCTGTCTCTCTCTCTCCCCTCTGTCTCTCTCTCTCCCCTCTGTCTCTCTCTCCCCTCTGTCTCTCTCCCCTCTCTCTCCCCTCTGTCTCTCTCTTTCCCCTCTGTCTCTCTCTTTCCCCTCTGTCTCTCTCTCTCTCCCCTCTGTCTCTCTCTCCTCTCTCTCTCTCCCCTCTGTCTCTCTCTCCCCTCTGTCTCTCTCTCTCTCTCCCCCCTCTGTCTCTCTCTCTCTCCCCCCCTCTGTCTCTCTCTCTCCCCCCCCCTCTGTCTCTCTCCCCCCTCTGTTTCTCTCTCTCCTTCCCTCTGTCTCTCTCTCTCTCTCTCTCTCTCTCTCTCTCTCTCTCCCCTCTGTCTCTCTTTCCCCTCTGTCTCTGTCTCTCTCTTTCCCCTCTGTCTCTCTCTTTCCCCTCTGTCTCTCTCTCTCTCTCCCCTCTGTCTCTCTCTCTCTCTCCCCTCTGTCTCTCTCTCTCCCCTCTGTCTCTCTCCCCTCTCTCTCTTTCTCCCCTCTGTCTCTCTCTCCCCCTGTCTCTCTCTCCCCGGTCTCTCTCCCCCCTCTCTCTCTCCCCTCTGTCTCTCTCTTTCCCCTCTGTCTCTCTCTTTCCCCTCTGTCTCTCTTTCCCCTCTGTCTCTCTTTCCCCTCTGTCTCTCTTTCCCCTCTGTCTCTCTCTCCCCTCTCTCTCTCTCTCTCTCTCTCTCTCTCTCTCCCCTCTGTCTCTCTCTTTCCCCTCTGTCTCTCTCTTTCCCCTCTGTCTCTCTCTTTCCCCTCTGTCTCTCTTTCCCCTCTGTCTCTCTCTCCCCTCTGTCTCTCTCTCCCCTCTCTCTCTTTCCCCTCTGTCTCTCTCTTTCCCCTCTGTCTCTCTCTCCCCTCTGTCTCTCTCTCTCCCCTCTGTATCTCTCTCTCCCCCCTCTGTCTCTCTCTCTCCTTCCCTCTGTCTCTCTCTCTCCTTCCCTCTGTCTCTCTCTCTCCCTCCCTCTGTCTCTCTCTTTCCCCTCTGTCTCTCTCTCCCCTCTGTCTCTCTCTTTCCCCTCTGTCTCTCTCTTTCCCCTCTGTCTCTCTCTTTCCCCTCTGTCTCTCTCTTTCCCCTCTGTCTCTCTCTCTCCCCTCTGTCTCTCACTATCCCCTCTGTCTCTCTCTATCCCCTCTGTCTCTCTTTCCCCTCTGTCTCTCTCTTTCCCCTCTGTCTCTCTCTCTCCCCTCTGTCTCTCTCTCTCCCCCCTCTGTCTCTCTCTCTCCCCCCTCTGTCTCTCTCTCTCCCCCTCTGTCTCTCTCTCTCTCCTTCCCTCTGTCTCTCTCTCTCCTTCCCTCTGTCTCTCTCCCTCCCTCTGTCTCTCTCTTTCCCCTCTGTCTCTCTCTCCCCTCTGTCTCTCTCTCCCCTCTGTCTCTCTCTTTCCCCTCTGTCTCTCTTTCCCCTCTGTCTCTCTTTCCCCTCTGTCTCTCTTTCCCCTCTGTCTCTCTTTCCCCTCTGTCTCTCTCTCCCCTCTGTCTCTCTCCCCCCTCTGTCTCTCTCTTTCCCCTCTGTGTCTCTGTCTCTCTCTCCCCTCTGTCTCTCTCTCCCCTATGTCTCTCTCTCCCCCATCTGTCTCTCTCTCTCCTTCCCTCTGTCTCTCTCTCTCTTTCCCCTCTGTCTCTCTCTCTCTCTCTTTCCCCTCTGTCTCTCTCTCTCTCCCCTCTGTCTCTCTCTCTCTCTCTCTCTCTCTCTCCCCTCTGTCTTTCTCTCTCTCTCTCTCTCTGTCTCTGTCTCTCTCTCTGTCTCTCTGTGTCTCTCCCCTCTTTCTCTCTCTCTCTGTCTGTCTCTCCTCTACCTTTCTCTGTCTCTCTCTCCCCCTCTGTTTACTGGATAATGAAGGAATCTATAAGCATAATTTGCAGCATTAAAGTAAAAAGTATGTTTTAAACATATTTTAATTGGTCTGGATTTCTAGATCTCATAATCAGAGCAAGCATTTTGTTATCTGGCAAGAGGTTCTGTTTACAATCCTTTAGACTAAAATCAGATGTTTACTAAGGTGACCAGTTTCCAAAATGCCATTTAAAGGGACATGAAACCCATATGTTTTCTTTCATGATTTAGAAAGAGCATGCAATTTTAAATAATTTTCCAATTTACATCTATCTAATTTTCTTCATTCTCTTTATATCCTTTGTTGAAAATCATATCTAAATATGCTCAGTAACTACTGATTGGTGGCTGCACATAAATACCTCATATGATTGGCTCACCCATGTACATTGCTATTTCTTCAACAAAGGATATCTAAAGAATGAAGGTGTATCCAAGCCAGTGCCTCACCTGCCTCTGACCTCACCGCACGTCACTGAGTTCTCCTCTGTTAAAGGACCAGTTGGGCTAAAAGAGGTTGCTGCCAGGTGATGACCCAGCAAACAAGCTACAGAGCAGTTGTTAATTCCTGGTAGAGCGATTTACCATTTTACAGTGATCACCTGCATCTTACAGGGTCAAATTGCCCCTTTTTGAAAGGGTAAATTCTCCTCTTTTAAATGAGAGGTCTCTTGTACAGGTTTTGCTATTCTTTTGGAAGTGAATAGGTTAATTTCACATGTAAATTACTATAGTGGTTTCCCACTGTACAATGATATTTATGTAAATACCTGTGTTGTAACAGATATTCCTGCTTAACGGCCATTGCATTAGTGATTTGCTGTAAGGGTTAAGGCTGTCTGTGAGGATTCTCCGGGTTGTATGCTATCCCTTTAAGGATTTTACTTCCTTTACTATTTAAGGACCCACCTACCATTTTCCTTTGCTGGCGAATTGAGTGTTGTAGCCATTCAGCTACAGAATCTTATCCTTGCTAGCTCTGAGGATTTTCTTCCCTACGTTTCCTGTTACCTGCTTCCAGACTTTCTGAAGGAACCAGTTTTCATCTTTGAACTTTCAGCATTCTCTCTCCTTACTTTCGAGAGATCGTGTGCTCTACTCTGACGTCATCAGCTACGGACGTGCAGAGTTACCTGAACAGCTCATCTCACTCCCGGCATCTCCGGATGCACTGTGATCTGTGTGAGATACAGACCAGCCTGTCTTGCTTCCGACGACTCCGGTACCATAGTGAGCGCACCCTCCTGATAACGGTAACACCTTTATTGCCATATTGATTTTAGTAAAGTTATTATAAGTTAATCTTACTGTTTCATTTTTGGCATAAATTAACTCATTGTGTTAACTGAGGAAATCTCGCTAATTGTTGACACAGTGACACACACCCACTATTTTGAATACAAGGTGTTCCTGAGTAACCTATACTTAAGTATTAGGATATCAACTAAGATATTTCCCAGTAAATCCTTATACATAAGTAGTACATTACATAATTCGCCAGCCAAATAGAAAGTGAGGAATATTTATATATAATTCCTTATTGATTCCTGCACCTAAGGAAATTGACGTACTACTTTAAGGCTGACATGGATCAGGATACTATGACAAACCGAATCCAGGCTCTGTCTGACAGAATGGATTACATTAGCAACTCCTTCCAGGAACTACAAGTTGAGAACCAGGCACTTAAAGCCTGTCTTAGAGAGGTTCTCTCAGTAAAACCTAGTCAAACAGAGACACACCCAGAACCCTCGGTTTCACCCCCTGAAAAGTTCACTGGGACTCGCTCTCAATTTAGAGAATTCAAAAACTCCTGCTTATTGTTATTTGAGCTCAAACCCAGAACTTATCCCTCAGAGAGGGTTAGAGTACTGACTGTGATCTCGTACCTCAGGGGTGAACCGAGAGCCTGGGCAGATTCATATTATGAGAGACAGGATTCTATTTTGGGATCATTAGATGGGTTTTTTGCTGAAATGTCCATCCTTTATGATGACCCATTTAAACAGGTGTCTGCAGAGAATGCTCTGAGATCCCTTAAACAATCAAAGAATCCTGTAGAAGTATATATAACCCAGTTCAAAATCTCTGCCACTGACTCTCTATGGAACGAAGTATCCCTAAAAAATCAGTTCCGAATAGGTCTCTCAGAAGAGATTAAGGACGAGCTTTCTCGCATTGGAATTCCAGAAACCCTTGAGGAACTTTTTTCCCTAGCTATAAGTATTGATCGACGCCTCAGGGAAAGGCGCTCAGAAAAAGCAAGCTCCTCTAAAAGATACATACCTTCCCCGAGTTATGCTACAAAGGATTATGCACAACCCATGGAAATAGGGTTTGTGAAAGGGCCGCTACCACCTCAGGAAAAATTGAGGAGAAGGGCTCAAAATTTGTGCATGTATTGTGCAGCTACAAATCATGAGGTTAAGGACTGTCCAGTCCTCTCTAAACAAAAATCATGTAAGTTATCTAACTTCCATTTAAGTTCTGTGAGTGGTACACTGTCGTCCAGGTTTATAACCATACCCATTGTTTTGCAGTGGGACAACAACAGGATCACGACTGAGGCTATTGTTGACACGGGTTCCTGTGGGAATTTTGTTGATATGACATTTGCAAAATGTAATAAAATTCCATTGTTGTGTAAGCAGAACCCTGTCTCTGTAAAAGTCATTGATGGTAGGTCTTTGTCCACAGGTCCTGTCACCCATCAGACATTACCACTACATCTCTCTACAAAGACTTACATCTCTGGGGATTTAACCTTAGATGTCATACATTCCCCTATGTTTAATGTCATACTTGGGATTCATTGGTTACGCCAACATAAACCTTTGATTGATTGGTATACTCTTGGTCTCACTTTTCCTACAAACACACCTCCTGAAACAAATCATAGTACACCTACAGTATTAAACATCACAGAATCTTCTATTCCCACACATTATCTCGATTTCAGTGACGTTTTTGATCAAAAAGATGCTGAAACTTTGCCACCCCATAGGGCATACGATTGCCCGATTGATCTCCTTCCTGGGGTTTCCATCCCTTTCGGGCATATCTATCCATTATCTAAGCCCGAGCTGGAACATCTTAAAAATTATATTGATGAGAACCTCAGGAAGGGGTTCATAAGACCTAGCACGTCGCCAGATGGGGCTGGCATGTTTTTTGTCACTAATAAGGACGGTTCTTTAAGACCTATTATTGATTACAGAGAGCTGAACAGACGTACTAGAAAAAATAGGTTCCCACTCATACCCGAGCTGATAGAGAGATTGAGGGGTGCCTCGGTTTACACAAAGTTGGATCTCCGAGGTGCCTATAATCTCATCAGAATGAGAGCTGGAGACGAATGGCTTACAGCATTCAGGACCAGATATGGCCTGTTCGAATATACTGTAATGCCATTCGGATTGTGCAACGCTCCAGCTACATTTCAATGTTTAATCAACGACATTTTCAGAGACATACTTGATGTTTACGTGGTTGTATATTTGGATGACATCCTGATCTACTCTGCAGACCTTGACCAACACAGATTACATGTAAGGAATGTCTTATCCAGATTAAGAGAACATCGGCTTTACGCCAAACTTGAAAAATGTATCTTTGACACAGATGATATAGCCTTTCTAGGGTACCATATCACTCCATTAGGTATTAGTATGCAAGAAGATAAGGTGCAGGCTATCCAAACGTGGCCCATTCCCACCTCAAAGAAGGAAGTCCAGCGTTTCCTGGGCTTTTCTAATTTCTACAGGAAGTTTATCCCAGGTTTTGCCAAAACCAACAAACCACTAACAGATCTGACAAAACTCAACTCTCACTTCAAGTGGACTAATCAGACACAGGCAGTGTTTGATTTACTAAAACATAAATTCTCATCAGCTCCTATCTTACAGTTCCCAGATTTAGACAAACAATTTATTCTCGAAGTTGACGCATCCGAATATGCGATTGGGGCCATCTTGTCACAGAGGAAATCCTTTAAGGAACCCTTACATCCTGTGGCATTCTTCTCAAGACTTATGCTCCCCGCGGAACTCAATTATCCGGTAGGGGAAAAGGAGCTCCTGGCCATCAAGGCCTCCTTCGATCATTGGCGTCATCTGCTAGAAGGCGCACATCATCCCATAGTAATCTATACCGACCATAAAAACCTCCAGTACTTACAGTCCAACAGGACTCTATCTTCTAGGCAATTACGTTGGAGCCTCTACTTCTCCAGATTCCGCTACATTATCACCTATCGACCTGGTACAAAAAATGGTAAAGCTGACGCCTTATCTAGAAAGGATCAAAGACTCTCTCCTACCCAGATTCCTTCTACTGTGATACCTAAACATTGCATTGTTGGTATGCTAACAGATTTAATTCCTTATCTGAAGGAGGCACAACAGACTGATAACACCAAACCACTGAGTGATTTGCACTTAGACCCGGACCACCTATACAGATACCAGGATAGGTTCTATGTGCCCCCCTCTCTCAGACCATCCGTACTAAATATGATTCATAATTCACCCTTAGCTGGACATTTGGGTCTTATGAAATCTCAAGATCTCCTAAAAAGATCCTTCTGGTGGCCTACTATGACGAAAGATGTAAATCTCTATATCTCACAGTGTAACATTTGTGCCGCAACAAAACATTCTAGATAACTTCCCACAGGGTTACTCCATCCAATACCGGTTCCACATGCACCTTGGGAGACGGTTTCATTGGACTTCATCGTTGAACTCCCCTTATCGTTGTCAGACACTACTATATTTGTTGTAACCGACTTATTTTCGAAAATGGCACATTTTATCCCACTCACTGCTTTACCTTCGGCGGAAAAGACAAGTGACATCTTTGTTAAGGAAATTATTAGATTACATGGCATCCCCAAGGTTTTGATAAGTGATAGAGGAACACAGTTCACCTCCAGGTTCTGGAGAAACCTTTGTAAGGCATTACATATAGAACAACGTCTCAGCACCTCCTATCACCCCCAAACTAACGGGCAAACGGAGCGTGTCAATCAGTGCCTCGAACAGTACCTGAGATGCTACTGCTCCCATCAGCAAGACACATGGGCATCCTACTTACCTCTGGCTGAGATTGCTTACAATAATAGCAAAAGTTCTTCAACTGGTTACAGTCCCTTTTTCATCAACTATGGCTACCACCCTCGTTTTGATCTCTTCCCCCGAATTGAAACACCTTGTCCACGAGTCAATGATCTGGTGAATGACATGTCCCAGATCTTCACATCTGTACGGGAAAATATCCAACAAGCCCAATCTACTCAACGGAGTCACTACAACCTTCGCCATAGAAAGGCCCCTGAGTACTCTGTGGGTCAACTTGTCTGGCTCTCAACTAAGAATCTGAAGCTCCCTTATCCTAGTCGAAAGTTAGGTCCATTATTCATTGGACCTTACCCTATCCTTCGTTTGGTTAATCCTGTTACTGTTACTCTCGACCTCCCATCTACCATCCGGATTCACCCTACATTCCATGTCTCCTTGGTCAAGCCTTGCACCTCACCTGCGTCTGGCTCTACATCTCTTCCTGCTCCTGGTGTTGGTGTTCCTGATGTTGACTATGAAGTTCAGACCATCCTTGATTCCCGTTACCGTCATGGACGGTTGTTTTATTTGATACATTGGAAGGGTTACGGACATGACGAGGATTCCTGGGAACCGGCCTCTAATGTGTCAGCACCTCGGCTGGTTTCCATATTCCATAGGAGGTTTCCGGATAGACCACGGCCTTGAACCTCGCTGTGGTTCCTTTTTTGGGTGGCCTATGTGAGGATTCTCCGGGTTGTATGCTATCCCTTTAAGGATTTTACTTCCTTTACTATTTAAGGACCCACCTACCATTTTCCTTTGCTGGCGAATTGAGTGTTGTAGCCATTCAGCTACAGAATCTTATCCTTGCTAGCTCTGAGGATTTTCTTCCCTACGTTTCCTGTTACCTGCTTCCAGACTTTCTGAAGGAACCAGTTTTCATCTTTGAACTTTCAGCATTCTCTCTCCTTACTGTCGAGAGATTGTGTGCTCTACTCTGACGTCATCAGCTACGGACGTGCAGAGTTACCTGAACAGCTCATCTCACTCCCGGCATCTCCGGATGCACTGTGATCTGTGTGAGATACAGACCAGCCTGTCTTGCTTCCGACGACTCCGGTACCATAGTGAGCGCACCCTCCTGATAACGGTAACACCTTTATTGCCATATTGATTTTAGTAAAGTTATTATAAGTTAATCTTACTGTTTCATTTTTGGCATAAATTAACTCATTGTGTTAACTGAGGAAATCTCGCTAATTGTTGACACAGTGACACACACCCACTATTTTGAATACAAGGTGTTCCTGAGTAACCTATACTTAAGTATTAGGATATCAACTAAGATATTTCCCAGTAAATCCTTATACATAAGTAGTACATTACACTGTCTCTCTGTACCTTTAAGCACCTGCTTATTTAAGGCACCTCCTACCTATGCTCCAATGCTGCTTTATTGAGTTGCTTTCAGCTACACCGTGTGCACACTCAATTCTTAGGATACTACTCGCAGTCTTTTCTGAATACAGCCGCTACCTAAACTGTTTGGAGGATTTTGCAAGCTGTTAACTAACCTCTTCAATTGTCTCTCTCTGCTCCGGTCAAAGTACAGGTTCAGCTCCGCTGCTTCTCCCATCAGCTGTGTCTGTGCGGTACACGCTGCCGCTTACGTCATCAGACATAGCCGACTGCACCTCTCCCTGCCTGTTAGATCTGACCGCTTGCCACGCTCCTGCAGCTTACCCCCTGGAGACTCTGCTAAAGGACTCCAAGACACTCAGTGAGGCAACCGGACCAAGGCTGAAACTTTCATCAGGTCTGGCATTTACTTGACTATATACATAAATATTATCCTGTGATTTCTTGTTCTGTTAGCTTTGAGTTTGCTGCATTACACTGTGCTTTACCCAAGTTTCTCATATTCATAAGTCTCACTGCCACATTTATAGATAGAGTGGTTTAATCTCCTATGAATTACTCAAATCTATATTCCTGGCATATATAAAAGTACTAGGTTATCCTGGGAAATCCTTCCCTGGATTACCTAGCCTACACCAAAACCTTTATCAGTCTTCATAGGAACTTTGTCATCATTTAAAGGAAAATACAGTTCCTACAAATCATTACATAATAAAGCAGCCACCAAAAGATTTTTAAAGGTTTTGTTGTTTGAAGATTTCTAGTGTACTGATACTTATTCTATATTGTCACTATGGATCAGGACCCACTTAGTGACAGAGTTCAAGTTTTGTCTGACAGACTAGATGCTCTATCAGGCTCTTTCCATGAGCTACAAGTTGAGAATCAGGCCTTAAAAGCCTGTTTAAGGGAGGTGCTAGCCCCAAGCCAATTCCTCCTGAACAAACACCTGAGCCCTTGGTCTCCCCTCCTGAGAAATTCTCTGGAGACAGAGCTCGTTTCAGAGAGTTCAGAAATTCATGTTTACTGTTATTTTACCTAAAGCCACGTACTTACCCTACTGAAAGGTTCAAAGTCCTCAACCCATGGATATCGGTTTTATGAAGGGGCCACTCACCCCACAGGAAAAAGCAAGAAGAAAAATGCATAGTCTATGCTTGTACTGTGCCTCCCCCTCTCATGAAGTGAAGGACTGCCCTGTACTCACAAAAATTAAGAAGGGTAGGTTATTGTCCTCACATACTAATTATATTCTAAAAACGATTAAAAGCGTTTATATCACTATCCCAATTCTTTTACAGTGGGACCACTTCCAGACATCCACTGAAGCTATTGTAGACACAGGCTCCTGTAGAAATTTCATTCATCTAGATTTTGTGAAAAGAAATAAAATACCTTTTGTGTGCAAAAACAATCCAGTCTCTGTGAAGGTTATTGATGGGTCCCTACTTGCCTCTGGGCCTGTATTATACCAAACTGAACCTGTACAGGTAACTGTTAACAATTCTGTAACAAACTCTTGTATATTTGATGTTATCACTTCCCCTATCTTTGACATTATACTCGGTATAGAATGGTTGTGTACCCATAAACCTGTTATTAATTGGGATAGCCTCAGCCTTACTTTTCCAATCCCTAACACTTCTATCTCAAACACTGACATATCTATCCTATGTCAAACTGATGTAAGTATCTTACCCACTCAGTACGCAGATTACGCCAACGTATTTGATAAAAAAGGATGCCGAGATTCTACCTCCCCACAGGGCTTACGATTGCCCAATTGACTTATTACCTGGGGTCTCCATCCCTTACGGCCACATTTATCCACTCTCTAAGCCAGAGTTGGATCATTTAAAAAACTACATCGATGACAATCTTAGAAAAGGTTTCATCAGACCCAGTACCTCCCCTGCAGGGGCTGGGATCTTCTTTGTTACAAATAAAGATGGTACCTTGAGATTATTGATTATTGATTATAGAGAATTAAATAGGCGTACAAGAAAAAACAGGTACCCCCTCCCTTTAATTCCTGAATTGATAGAAAGATTGAGGGGAGCCACGGTTTTCACCAAGTTGGATCTTCGTGGCGCCTATAATCTGATACAAATGAGAGCTGGAGACGAATGGCTCACTGCGTTTCGAACTAGATACGGTCTATTCGAATATACAGTGATGCCATTCGGATTATGCAACGCTCCAGCAACATTCCAATGTCTTATCAATGATCTGTTCAGAGACATCCTGGATGTGTATATAGTTGTCTATTTGGACGATATTCTGATCTTTTCACAAGACCTGGATCATAGACTACACGTCAGGGAAGTCCTCTCCAGACTTAGGAAAAATAGTCTATATGCAAAACTCGAAAAATGCATATTTGAGTCTCAAAATATATCCTTCCTCCCCTAACGGCATAAAGATGCAAAATGACAAGGTACAGGCAATTTTAGATTGGCCTACACCCCAAACAAAGAAAGATGTACAGCGCTTCCTCGGTTTTTCTAATTATTATAGAAAGTTTATTCCTGGTTTTGCAGCCCTTACTAAACCATTGACTGAACTCACCAAACTCAATCAACAGTTTGACTGGAACCATCAGACTCAGTCAGTTTTTGACAATCTTAAGACTAAATTCACTTCAGCCCCTATTTTGCAGTACCCAGATATGCAGAAGCAATTCATACTAGAGGTGGATGCCTCTGATTTCGCCATTGGGGCAATCCTCTCTCAGAGGAAATCTTTCAAGGATCCTTTACATCCAGTGGCATTTTTCTCTAGACTCCTACAACCCGCCAAGTTAAATTACCCAGTCAGAGAAAAAGAATTATTGGCTATAAAATGTTCATTTGACCATTGGAGACACCTCTTGGAAGGAGCTATTCAACCTACAGTCATCTACACGGATCATAAACATTTGCAGTACTTACAATCTAACCGTACATTGTCCTCCAGACAAGTGAGATGGAGTCTTTATTTCTCTCGTTTTCAATACATTATCACTTACAGACCAGGTACCAGAAACGGTAAGGCTGACGCCCTCTCCAGGCAAGCCACTAAACCCTTACAAACCACTAACCCGACTACTATCATACCTAGGGATTGTATAGTAGGTATTTTGACAGGTCTTGAACCTCTTTTTAAAAAAGCCCTTGCAACCGACACTTCTGTTCCTCATCAGGAATTGTTACGTGACTCTACTGGAGTATTACGCAAAGACCACAAGTTGTATGTACCTCTAAACCTCCGTAAGGCAGTATTGAACTCTGTACACCACTCTCCGTTAGCTGGTCATATGGGCAGGGATAAATCTATGGACCTACTCACTAGATCCTACTGGTGGCCATCTCTACGAACTGATCTCAGGGAACATTTGGATCAATGTATAGTCTGTGCTACCTCCAAACCTTCTAGACAACTGCCTGTTGGTCTTTTACAACCTTTGCCAGCACCCCATGTTCCATGGGCGACTGTATCTATGGATTTTATTGTTGATCTCCCGATATCTAACAACTACACCACAATCATGGTGGTTACTGACCTATTCTCGAAAATGTCTCATTTCATCCCCATAACCTCTTTACCTACTTCTAAAACCACTTGCGACTTATTTATACAGAATGCTGTCCGGTTGCATGGTATTCCCCTAACAGTAATCAGTGACCGCGGGACTCAGTTCACCTCCAGATTCTGGAGATCCTTGTGTAAATCTCTCCACATAGAACAAAAACTTACCACCGCATATCATCCCCAGACTAACGGGCAGACCGAGAGAGTGAACCAGTGGCTGGAGCAGTACTTGCGATGCTTCTGTGAACATCAGCAAGATTCCTGGGCAACATTCCTCCTACTCGCGAAATTTGCGTGTAACAACAACAAGAATGCCTCCACTGGTTTCTCTCCTTTCTTTATTAACTATGGTTTATACCCTCGATTCACTCTACTCCCGAAGGTCGAGACACCCTGTCCTCTGGTTAATGATCTTGTCAATGACATATCCAATTTGTTTTCTACTGTCCGTGACAACATACTGCAAGCACAAGCATACCAGAGCAGGTACTACGACCTCCGTCATAGGACCAGTCCCAAGTATACAGTAGGTCAAAAGGTTTGGCTCTCCACAAAAAATTTAAGACTGTCATACCCCTGCAGAAAACTGGGAAAGTTGTTTATTGGTCCTTACCCTATCATACGGATCAGTAATCCTTCTACTGTCACCCTACAGCTCCCATCCAGTTTCAAGGTTCATCCGACATTTCACGTGTCTTTAGTTAAACCTTGTTCTCTATCTACATCATGTCCTGATGTTCCTGATCCTGTTCTGCTTCCTTCTCCGGATCAAGAATTTGTTGTACATAGCATCCTGGACTCCCGTATTCGCAGAGGGGTTCTGTTCTATCACATACATTGGAAGGGTTTTGGACATGAGGAGGATTCCTGGGAACCTGCTTCCAATGTCTCAGCTCCTCGCCTTGTGTCCCTTTTTCACAGGCGGAACCCGGATCGTCCCAGACCTTGACCCACGCTGTGGTTCCTTGTCGGGGGGGCTCTGTAAGGGTTAAGGCTGTCTCTCTGTACCTTTAAGCACCTGCTTATTTAAGGCACCTCCTACCTATGCTCCAATGCTGCTTTATTGAGTTGCTTTCAGCTACAACGTGTGCACACTCAATTCTTAGGATACTACTCGCAGTCTTTTCTGAATACAGCCGCTACCTAAACTGTTTGGAGGATTTTGCAAGCTGTTAACTAACCTCTTCAATTGTCTCTCTCTGCTCCGGTCAAAGTACAGGTTCAGCTCCGCTGCTTCTCCGATCAGCTGTGTCTGTGCAGTACACGCTGCCGCTTACGTCATCAGACACAGCCGACTGCACCTCTCCCTGCCTGTTAGATCTGACCGCTTGCCACGCTCCTGCAGCTTACCCCCTGGAGACTCTGCTAAAGGACTCCAAGACACTCAGTGAGGCAACCGGACCAAGGCTGAAACTTTCATAAGGTCTGGCATTTACTTGACTATATACATAAATGTTATCCTGTGATTTCTTGTTCTGTTAGCTTCGAGTTTGCTGCATTACACTGTGCTTTACCCAAGTTTCTCATATTCATAAGTCTCACTGCCACATTTATAGATAGAGTGGTTTAATCTCCTATGAATTACTCAAATCTATATTCCTGGCATATATAAAAGTACTAGGTTATCCTGGGAAATCCTTCCCTGGATTACCTAGCCTACACCAAAACCTTTATCAGTCTTCATAGGAACTTTGTCATCATTTAAAGGACAATACAGTTCCTACAAATCATTACATTTGCATTTGAATAAGGTATGACTGGTAGGTTTCACAATGGGAATCGCAGATTACTTTCAGCTCTAGTAACCTGCACTCAATCGATACTCACTTGCAGCTTGTAATACGAGTGCGCAGATGCTTGCAATATACTTGCTGTATTTATTTCACTTAAGTGCAATTTACTTTAGAACTCTTGTACAAAATATTGCTCCTCCTTATAATCAAGGCAAATGTGTTTATAAACATAGAGATGAAAACAGTTTAGTTTGCTTTCAGATTTCCTAATAATTTAATTTTTTTCCTATTTGGAATTATGTTTCTATTTGTTTTTTCAACTTGGCTTCTGAATTTATCTGTTATTTTTATCACATCCTGATGGGAACATGGGGCCTGGTTGCCATTTGTCAGGAGTGGCACATAGGAAGATCATAGTGTGGCAAGTGATTTTTTTTGGCGAAATTGCTCTCATATGGTGTTCATCAGCTTGGTAACAGCATGATCTTGTGTAAAATTTTAATCTGTTAAACTTTAACATTTGAGACTTTGGGGTATATTTACTAAGAAGTGGGTGCTTTTTCCGCGCGAACCTTCCAACTCCCCGGAAACAGAACTTAAAGGGACACTCAGGTTAAATTAAATTTTCAAGATTCAGATACGCATTTAATTTTAAACAATTTCCAATTTACTTTTTATATTTACAATTTTTGAGTCACCAGATCCTACTGAGCATGTGCAAGAATACACAGACTATACGTATATGCATTTGTGATTGGCTGATTGGGAGTGGAAATATACATAACTTCGAAATTTGTGCTATTGCATTGTCTTGTTATCTTGCATTTGTTGATTATGCAAATCTAATGTGTTGCAGCGGTCATAAGATACAATCCGGATGATTGACACCTGCTATGAATGAATGTGCAGGGGGCGGCATTGCATAAGCATTTCACCAGAAATGCTTGTGCAATGATACAAGTTGACAGTGTATACTGTCGGCATTTAGCAAGGTCAAGAGGATATGATTTGCTACAGCGAATCATGTTCACTCGACCCATAATAAATATACCCCTTCTGGTTATTTCATTTTACATCAGTTTATATTTATAAGGCGGACAGGGCAGCATTAAAGTGACATAAAACATTTTGAGATCTGTGCATATCCTGAAATGGCTAATTAAGTAAAAATAATTTGTATAACAAAAATGTAAAATAAATTGCTGGCAAGTATTTTAAAATAATTTTCAAAAATAAGCTAAATTAGTTATGTAGCCATGCTGCATGCTGTCTGGAGTAGTCTGATCCACACCCCTTATCAGTGTTTAGCATCAGAATCACAAGCATTGTATTTCAACTGAGTTCACAGCAGCTCATTTGCTTCTAGGCATGCTCCAGCAGATAATGACTGTTAAAGTTTTGCATTCTACCAAATCAATGGTGGATATAAATACAGCCATAGAAGGAATTGTGTGGGGAGAGTTAGAGCTGTACAATTCTGAAATTTAAAAGAAAGGGTTTGCTGATGAAGACAAGCAGACTAAGGACATGGATTACTGGAACCATGTCCTGTGGTCCGATGAGACCAAGATAAACTTATTTGGTTCAGATCGTGTCAAGCATGTGTGGCGGCATCCAGGTGAGGAGTACAAAGACAAGTGTGTCTTGCCTACAGCCAAGCATGGTGGTGGGAGTGTCATGGTCTGGGCCTGCATGAGTGCTGCCGGTACTGGGGAGCTACAGTTTATTGAGGGAACCATGAATGCCAACACGTACTGTGACATACTGAAGCAGAGCATGAACCCCTCCCTTCGGAGACTGGGCTGCTGGACAGTATTCCAACATGATAACGACCCCAAACACACCTCCAAGACGACCACAGCCTTGCTAAAGAAGCTGAGGGTAAAGGTGATGGACTGGCCAAGCATGTCTCCAGACCTAAACCCTATTGAGCATCTGTGGGGCATCCTCAAATGGAAGGTGGGGAAGCGCAAGGTCTCTAACATCCACCAGCTCTGTGATGTCGTCAAAGTGGAACAGGAGAGGAGTCCAGTGGCAACCTGTGAAGCTCTGGTGAACTCCATGGCCAAGAGGGTTAAGGCAGTGCTGGAAAATAATGGTGGCCACACAAAATATTAACACTTTGGGCCCAATTTGGACATTTCCACATCGGGGTGTACTCACTTTTGTTGACACTGGTTTAGACATTAAAGGCAGTGTGGTGTTATTTTGAGGGGACAGCAAATGTACACTGTTATACAGGCTGTACACTCACTACTTTACATTGTAGCAAAGTGTCATTTCTTCAGTGTTGTCACATGAAAAGATATAATAAAACATTTACAAGAATGTGAGGGGTGTACTCACTTTTGTGAGATACTGTATTATTATATTTTTTTCTCTAGCACAACTTGTTTTATGAACCTTTAATTTGCAGATTTACATATTACATATAACAAGTGTGCCGTCTGTAGGTAACAATAGAACAAAGCTATATACAGGCCTGAGGTGCACCAACTCTTCTAGAGTTTTCTTACTAAATGAAAAGGGTGAAGAAGTTGACTGACAAATTGTACGCTAGCATAAAAACACTGGGAGGGGTAATGGGGAGGAGACAAAAATAAACAAGGGAGGAGGGGAGGCTTTGAACATGATAAAGGTATCACACTTGTGAACTGTATTAAAAATCAACAAACAAAATGGGGTGAAATATTTTATGGCAGATGGTTGGATCTTGGTTCAGAATATGAAGTTTATTTAATGCTTTCCCTTAGATAAAATTAGGACTCCCCAGCAAAACAAGTATAAATTAGATCATTTTTAGATATATGGAGGTATTTACAGCACTGAAAATCTGGATTAAGCAGCATAAAAGCCAGTCATGCTATACTGATATTTGAGGAGTTGGATATTGGAATAGTAAATTACTTAAAGGGAACTTATAGACACATTTAAACAGGAAATTATTTTTAGCTGACCCATCGGCTCTAACTTACTAGGAATTAATATTTAGGATGTCCAACAGTCTAAAATTCTTCAGTAGCGAAAAGGTTTTACTACTCTTACTCGAAAGTCATGCAGTTCTCTCTGCACTAATGACATGATATTCTACCCACCTATATATCTACAGAATGACAACAATGGGGGGGATCTAGAGGACCAGATCAGCAACAAAACTTTGTAATAGCTCATTTGTATCTTTGTCACAAACTTCTTTTCAAGCTCAAAATGGCAGGTACACTCTAAGAATAATAATATTAATATACTATGAGTACGCTACAAATGTTTCTCACTCAACAACATTGGCTAAAGAATATAGAGTTTTATTAACAAGTAGCAAAAAGATATGTTTACTATTGAAACTTGTATGTTAATGTTAGTGTGTAGTGATGCTAAAAGATGAGGTGTGCTAATAACCTGTTATCCTCCAAAACAATATAGATATGTATGAACATCTCTCTAAAGGACTTGAACTGGGGCATTATTGATATAGTGGGCATGTTTGTTTGTTGGATTATCAATACATACCCTTGTACGTGAGGTCAGTAAGCTCCTTGCAATGGTAACCTTCCAGGCATGACTGCAAAGAAAACCGATTAGTTTCTTTGTATGAGCTGTCGCTAAAGGTAAATAGGGAATTTGAAACAAAATATCATCCAAGTAGGGAGCCGCAGATATTTCTTGAGTGCTGACGACGGACAGTAGAGCCCTCAGAACTCCAAAGAGAAGAGCTACAAACTCATAATGTCTGTCCATCAATGAAAAACGAAGGAACCAGTGATGTTCCCTGTGGATAGTAATGTGCAGGTAAGTAACCTTCAAGTCTACAGTCGTCATGAACTGACCCTGGAGACCTAAATGGAGGATAGTTATTTCCATCCTGAAAGAGTTGAATAGAATCTCTTCCTGCGTTTGGACATAGTAACAAGAAATCCCTCTACATCCTGAATACACTGAAGGAAAGCTGCTCATTTCTTTGGTCTCTTTGAGACGTGAAACAGAAAAAACGAGGAGGCCGCGACTTTATAAAAGCCATCTTCATCAGTTTAAAAAAAAAAAAAATGAATATATACATTTATTTTTCCTCAGCTTTAGTGCTAAACTAAGCACCTCTCTAAGTTTGCTGCTGCCTCAGTGCTAACCTTACGCGCCTCTGGCCACCCACGGTACAGCTCAATTTTTTTACAGTGCTTGCCCTTCTGCATTTTGTCGCAGTAAAACTTGGCTGATGTTATTCTATAGTAACACAACAGAAATGTATTGTAATTGCAAGATGTTTACTTTCCCTTTAAGCCCATTGTCACATCCGTGCTCAGAGTTGATCCTGGAACCTCTGGTCTCTAGCCGGTTGCCTTCAATCCTGAGCCACTGGAGGACTCAGTCTCTGTTTGAGAATTACTACTAGACTAGAATTACTAGAATTCTACTGCCTGCACTGGCTGGCTCTCTGGCTCCAACTGCCTGTCAGCTGCAGCCAATTATTCAATCAGCACCCTATATAAGCTGCTTCCTATGTTTACCTGTGTATAGGACTATATTTCTAGGTGTGCTACTTCCATTCCTGTTTCTGATGATCTCTGTGAACGAACAGCCTGTTTCCTGGACTTTGCCTTTGAACTCTGATTTGGTTCTGTTGTTGCCCACAATATTCTGACTTTGACCTGGACATTGTTTACCCCTTTGGACCCTAATTTGGCACTGTATTGAGCTTGCACAGTATTGACCTTTGGCCTGAACTAACCTTGATTTTGCTTTGCCCTCTGGTTTTGTCACGGCCTCGGTCTAACCCTCTGTGCTGCGGCAGAGTCTCTCATTGTTACTTCCCAACCTCAGGGTCCGGGACTGACTTTACTACTCCCATGACACCCATCATATCCTCTTCAGTAGTATATGACAGAGAAAAGAGACAGACAGTCCTATTCAGCCCTACTGGCAAAAACCCTTATGAGAAAAAGAAAAAGGCGGATTCGTCATCGATATGCTAAAGATGTTAAGAGATGCGGCTGGAGGAACGACGGTATGTTTACTATAACTAAGAGGGAAATATTTTAAAAACAAAGCATCTTTCAAAACTTTAATAATGTGCCCGTTTTTAAGATTTAATTTATATACTGCCCAGTATTGTGTTATACTTAACTATCACTTTAACCAAAACAGCGAATTTTGAAGGATCATTTTCAGCATTGAAATTACAATAGTCTATAATTTGTATATTTAATAGAGAAAAAAATGACCATGTTTATAATTTTGATATTAAACTCAAATTTCCATGTATCATTTTGATTTGCCTAAGTAATGGAGTTATATCAATTTTAAAGTAAGGGAGATATTACTGTGCTTGCATTATGTTACAAATGTTCCTATGTTTGGTCATTAGCGTACATTACAACAACAAACTCCCAATTAATCTAGTTTCAATCTAAAGATATCCGGACTACTGTGAACCATCTTAGATGCTACTCTTAAAGAACACTGTCCCTTTTAGTAGTGTGTGCTGTAGATATGACAAAAGTTTCCTATAATGTTTTATGGGAATTTTCATCTTTCCTTTCATTTTGTTTTTTTTTCTTATGATTGTACCCTCAGGATATTTAATCTGGATAACAACATTTTAGCTAAGTTTCCTGCTGTATTCTAATGTTATGATCATTTGTAAAACTGATTCACATATAAACTTATAAATGAAAAGAACTTCTCAAACAAGCAGAATATATCAGTGTACAGTCATGGCCAAAACGTAAGAGAATGACACAAATATTAATTTTCGCAAAGTCTGCTGCCTTAGTTTTTATGATGGCAATTTGCATATAGTCCAGAATGTTATGAAGAGTGATCAGATCAATTGCAATTAATTGCAAAGTCCCTCTTTGCCATGAAAATTAACTTAATCCCCCAAAAATACATATCCACTACATTTCAGCCCTGCCACAAAAGGACCAGCTGACATCATGTCAGTGATTCTCTCGTTAACACAGTTGTCAGTGTTGACGAGGACAAAGCTGGAGACCACTCTGTCATGCTGATTGAGTTAGAATAAAAGAATGGAAGCTTTAAAAGGAGGATGGTGCTTGAAATCATTGTTCTTCCTCTGTTAACCATGGTTACCTGCAAGGAAACAAGTGCAGTCATCATTGCTTTGTACAAGAAGGGATTCACAGGCAAGGATGTTGCTGCTACTAAGATTGCACCTAAATCAAGGAAGTCCAGCAAGGGCCAGGACAGTCTCCTAAAATTGATTCAGCTGCGGCACCACCAGTGCAGAGCTTGTTTAGGAATGGCAGCAGGAATGGCAGCCACTTCTCTCCAGGAAAAACATCAGGGACAGACTGATATTCTGCAAAAGGTACAGGGATTGGACTGATGAGGACTGGGGTAAAGTCATTTTATCTGATGAATCCCCTTTCCGATTGTTTGGGGCATCAGGAAAAAACCTTGCACGGAGAAGAAAAGGTAAGCGCAACCATCAGTCCTGTGTCATGACAACAATAAAGCATCCTAAGACCATTCATGTGTGGGGATGATTCTCAGCCAAGGGTGTGGGCTCACTCACAATTTTGCCTAAGAACACAGCCATGAATAAAGAATGGTACAAAAACATCCTCCAAGAGCAATTTCTCCCAACCATCGAAGAACAGTTTGGTGACGAACAATGCCTTTTCCAGCATTATGGAGCACCTTGCCATAAGGCAAAAGTGATAACTAAGTGGCTTGTAGAACATAAAATCAAAATTTTGGATCCATGGCCAGGAAACTCCCCAGACCTTCATCTCATTGAGAACTTGTGGTCAGTCCTCAAGAGGCGGGTGAACAACCCCCACACACAAATGCTGACAAACTCCAAGCATTGATTAAGCAAGAATGGGCTGCCATCAGTCAGGATGTGGCCCAGAAGTTGATTGACAGCATGCCAGGGTCATTTAGAGTGGTCTCGAAAAAGAAAGGTCAACACTGCTAAATATTGACTCATTACATAAGCTTAATGTAATTGTCAATAAAAGCCTTTGACACTTATGAAATTCTTGTAATTATACTTCAGTATACCATAGTAACATCTGACAAAAAGATCTAAAAACACTGTGAAATTAATATTTGTGTCATTCTCAAAACTTTTGGCCAGGACTGTACAAGAATTAGATTACTTATGGACAGTGGTGATTGGTGAGTTTTCAATATGGTGGGGCGCTAGACCCCATCCCTTTAAATAAAGCCCTGCCTCTCAGATGACAGTATAATGTCCCTTTAACTATGTATTTAACCTTTTTACGGGGTTTAAACACACAGATCATTTTATTATTGCACTATTGTTGGCATATAACAAGGGTTAGACATAGTTATATGCCAGCAATAGACAATAATAAAAATGCTTAATAACAATACATCTATTCCCAAATTGTGTCAGCGAGCATTTCCCTACTCATGAACTTTCATAAGGAAAAAAAAAAATATATATATATATATATACACATATACACTCACCAGCCACTTTATTAGGTACACCTTGCTAGTACCGGGTACCTTAATTCTTCGTGGCATAGATTCAACAAGGTGTTGGAAACATTCCTCAGACATTTTGGTCTATATTGACATAATAGCATCATACAGTTGCTGCAGATTTGTCGGCTGCACATCCATGATGGGAATCTCCCATTCCAACACATGCCAAAGGTGCTCTATTGGATTGAGATCTAGTGACTGTGGGGGCCATTGAAGTACAGTGAACTCATTGTCATGTTCAAGAAACCAGTTTAAAATTATTTGAGCTTTGTGACATCCTGCTGAATGTAGCCATCAGAAGATGGGTGCACTGTAGTCATAAAGGGATGGACATGGTCAGCAACAATACTCAGGTAGGCCGTGGCATTTAAACAATGCTCAATTGGTACTAAAGGGCCCAAAGTGTGCCAAGAAAATAATATCCCCCACACCACAACCACCAGCCTGAACTGTTGATACAAGGCAGGATGGATTTATGCTTTCATGTTGTTTACGCAAAATTCTGACCCTACCATCTGAATGTCGCAGCTGAAATTGAGACTCATCAGACCAGGCAGTGTTTTTCCAGTCTTCTATTGTCCAATTTTGGTGATCTTGTGCAAATTGTAGCCTCAGTTTTCTGTTCTTAGCTGACAGGAGTGGCACCCAGTCTGGTCTTCTGCTGCTGTAGCCCATTTGCTTCAAGGTTCGATGTGTTGTGTGTTAAGAGATGGTATTCTGCATACCTTGGTTTTTAACGAGTGATTATTTGAGTTACTGTTGTTTTTCTATCATCTCGAACCAGTCTGCCCATTCTCCTCTGACATCAACAAGGCATTTTTGTCCACACATCTGACGCTCACTGGATAGTTTCTCTTTTTTGGACCATTCTCTGTTAATCCTAGAGATGGTAGTGCGTGAAAATCCCAGTAGATCAGCAATTTTTTAAATACTCAGACCAGCCCGTCTAGCACCAACAACCATTCAAAGTCACTTAAATCCCCTTTCTTCCCCATTCTGATGCTCGGTTTGAACTTCAGCAAGTCATCTTCACCACGTCTAGATGCCTAAATGCATTGAGTTGCTGCCATGTGATTTGCTGATTAGCTATTTGTGTTACCAAGCAATTGAACAGGTGTATCTAATAAAGTGGCCAGTGAGTGTATATATAAAAATAAATATATATTTCTTTCCAATGGCATGGAGAGTCCACACCACCATTCTAATTACTAGTAGAATCCAACTCCTGGCCACCAGGAGGAGGCAAAGAACACCCCAGCAGGAGGATGTGCGATGATGGTGTCTGAAGATATTTAATCCTTTAATGGGTATTTTTCCTTGCAAGCAAGGATTGGGCTATGCTGTGTCCATGTAATCCCTTTTAGTAAGAGTAATGGTGACTTTTAGCAGTAAGAAGATGGCGAGGGGGTCTTTGCTTAACTTCTAACATCAATGCTACCCCTTTATAGAAAACCACTGTTGGTTACTTTGTTTTTCTACAGGTACCTGTCAGAAGTTGGTTGTATCTGTCTCACCTATGAAGCTGTTCCTGTCCTACAGCCATGCTTTTCCTTCTAGGTGAGGTTTCAGCACTATGGGGGTTAATCCTCAGTGGACTTTTATGGGACAAATTTATCTCTGAAAAGGAGATATAATAATTTGGACAGATTATGTAGGGCACTGTGACTGATAAGGGGTTAAAAGTAACTGTAGTTACAGTTACTTCTTAAGGAGGCTGTCATTGAGAGGTGGTAGAAAACACTAGGGCTCTTATTAAAGGGACAGTAAACACCAGAATTTTTGTTGTTTAAAAAGGTAGATAATCCCTTTATTAATTATTCCCCAATTTTGTATAACCAACACAGATATAATAATATACTTTTTACCTCTGTGATTACCTTGTATCTATGGCTCTGCAAACTGCCCCCTTATTTCAGTTCTTTTGACAGACTTGCATTTTTTTGTCAATCAGTGCTTGCTCCTAGGAGCTTCACGTGCCTGAGCTCATTGTTATCTATATGAAACACATTAACTTATGCCCTCTAGTGGTGAAAAACTGTCAAATGCTTTCAGATTAGAGGTGGCCTTCAAGGTCTAAGAAATTAGCATATGAACCTCCAAGATTTAGCTTTCAACTAAGAATACCAAGAGAACAAAGCAAAATTGGTAATAAAAGTACATTGGAAAGTTGTTTAAAATTACATGCCCTATTTAAATCATGAAAGTTTTATTTTTACTTGACTGTCCCTTTAAAGCCTTCTTATAATTTTTTAAATAAAATGGGGTATGTTTATACTTTATTAAAACAGTATTACTCTTAATATATTTTTAGCCACACGCAGTGTAGTTCGCACGCTTTTACTTGTGGCGCAGATAAAAAAAATAATCTTCCTTTCCGTTGCTGTTATGTGACCATACTCCACCCTTCCATATCGGCTTTCATTACAGCCGGCTTGAAGAGCAGAGTGTATGTGTGAATTGTTTATCCAATCCAATTCAATATTAAGTCAGCCTATCTCTCAAGAGTCTAGAACGGATCGTTGCAGAGTCTGATACTAATCTATGCTAGTGGGTTTTCTATCCGGTCACCAGAGTGATAAGTCCTCAGTAGGACTGAGGTATAGCGGTGCCACTAGGAGTTATTTTAAACCTGTTTCAAAATTATTTCCTTCTGATTATTCCTCCAGTGCAGTTTTGCTCCACATGCTTAAACAATATGCTTTTGTCTAAAGATAAGAATACCCTCTCTGAGCCGTCTATCTCTCAGGATAATGTTGTTCGTACTATGCCTCAACTTTCCCCTCAAACGTCCCAAGCTTTAGCAGTTTCACAAGCAGTGCCCTGCAGTTCCTCTCAACCAGTTCCTGGGGGAGTATATTTACCAGGAGATTTTGCTGCGCAACTAACTTCTGCAGCCTTATCTGCCTTACCTATTTCTGGTAAGAGAAAGAGGAAATCTAAAAACATATCTAATTCTAAGGTTTCGGACTCCACCAAGGCCGCGTTAGGCAGCCTGTCTCAGTTATCTGAGGAGGATAATTCCTCAGTGGCTTCTGAGGGCGAGATCTCTGATTCTGAAACGGCTGTTGCAAGTACAGCTGATTCAGAGGAGGTTAATTTTAGATTTAAGCTTGAGCACCACCGTTTACTTTTGAAAGAGGTCCTAGCTACATTGGATGACTCCGACTCTACTGTTGCTGAGACTCCTAAATGGTCTAATAAACTTAAAGGGACAGTCAAGTCCAAAAAAACTTTCATGATTCAAATAGGGCATGTCATTTTAAACAACTTTCCAATTTACTTTTATCACCAATTTTGCTTTTGTTCTCTTGGTATTCTTAATTGAAAGCTAAACCTAGGAGGTTCATATGCTAATTTCTTAGACCATTAAGGCCACCTCAAATCTGAAAGCATTTTAACAGTTTTTCACCACTAGAGGGCATTTAGTTCATGTGTTTCACATAGATAACATTGAGCTCACGCACGTAAATTTACAGAGGAGTGAGCACTGATTGGCTAAAATGCAAGTCTGTCAAATTAACTGAAATAAGGAGGCAGTCTGCAGAGGCTTATATACAAGGCAATTACCGGGCTAAAACGTGTATTATTATAACTGTGTTTGTTATGCAAAACTGGGGAATTAGTAATAAAGGGATTATCTATCTTTTTAAACAACAAAAATTCTGGTGTTGACTGTCCCTTTAACAGAGTTTTTGATGTCAAACCTTCATCTGTGGAGGTATTTTTTATTCCAGATCGCATGTCTGACATTATAGGAATGGGAAAAGCCAGGAATTCCTTTTTTCTCCATCCCCTCTTTTTAAAAAGATGTTTCCTGTTGTTGACTCTGCCTGAGGTAGAGGGTGCTATATCCACTCTAGCCAAGAGAACCACTATACCCCTTGAGTATAGCTCCTCTTTTATGGACCCTATGGATATTGCGACAGATGCTGGTGCAGCATTTTATTGCTGTGACTCCTTGTCCTTCGGAGGAGACTATCATAGAGGAGATCCCGGATAGTTGTTAGGCTGGGAGCCAACATTTCTGGTTTTGCGGTTATAGTTTGCAGAACTCTGTGGCTAAAATCTTGGTCCGCTGATGTAACATTCAAGTCCAAACTTCTGTCTTTGCCTTTTAAGAGCAAGACTTTAATTTGGTCCTGGTCTGGCTGAGATAATTTCTGAAGTTACTGGTGGAAAGGGAGCCTTCCTACCTCAGAAGGGTAGGCCTAAGGGTCGCCGGAATTCTAATTTTCGTTCCTTTTGTAACTTCAAAAGGACAGAAGCCTTCATCCTCTTCTTCCAAGACGGAGCATGGAGGTCTAGTCAACCTTGGAATAAGGGGAAAAAATACAAGAAACCTTCCTCTGAGACTAAGTCAGCATGAAGGGGCCGCCCCCGATCCAGTCTTGGATCAAGTAGGGGGCAGGCTATCCTTCTTTCAACAGGCTTGGATCCACGATGTCCCAGATCCTTGGGCAGTGGAAGTAGTTTCCCAGGGATTCATAATAGGATCTTGTTCCCCCAGGGGCAGATTTCTCCTGTCCAGGTTATCTGTGAACCAGGTAAAGAGAGATGCTTTCTTAAACTGCGTAAAGGATCTAGCTTCTCTGAGAGTGATTGTCCCAGTTACTTTGGTGGAACAGGGTCAAGGATTCTATTCAAACCTCTTTGTGGTTCCCAAGAAAGAGGGAACTTTTCGTCACAATGAGGACCTCAAGTGTCTCAACAAATTTCTCAAGGTTCCGTCTATCAAAATGGAAACTATACGTTCCATTCTCCTTTTGATTTAGGAGGGTCAATTTATGACTACCATAAACTTGAAGGATGTATATCTTCATGTTCCTATTCACAGGGAACATTTCCAATTCATACAGTTTGCCTTTCTAGACAAACACTTTCAATTTGTTGCCCTTCCCTTTAGCCTTGCAACGGCTCCCCGAATCTTTACAAAGGTTCTAGGGGCTCCTTTGGCGGTGGTCAGATCTCAGGGAATTGTAGTGGCTCTGTACCTGGACGATATCTTGGTTCAGGCGCCATCTTTTCATTTAGAAAAATCACATTCAGACTCTCTGTTGGCTACTCTACATTACCATGGGTGGAAAATAAATCTGGAAAAGAGTTCTCTGGTGCCAAACATCAGGGTATGATTTTTGGGAACGGTCATAGACTCACTGTCCATGAAGATTTTCCTGATGGAGGTCTGAAAAGCAGAAATTCTTGCTTCTGTTCTTTCTCTTCAGTCCTCTATCCGTCTGTCAGTGGCTCTGTGTATTGAAGTAATTGGTCTGATGGTTGCTTCCATGGATATTATACCTTTTGTTCGTTTCCATCTGAAAACGCTACAGTTATGCATGCTCAGACAATGGAACGGAGACCACTCGGATCTCTCTCATAGGATAGTTCTGGACACCCGTACAAGAGACTCTCGGTCCTGGTGGATCTCCCAAGACCATCTGTCTCAGGGTACATGCTTCCTGAGGCCATCTTGAGAGATTGTGACCACAGATGCCAGCCTTTCGGACTGGGGAGTTTATTTTTTTTTTTTAAAGGCTCAGGGTCTTTGGACTCGAGAGGAGTCTTATCTCCCAATAAACATCCTAGAGTTGAGAGCAATCTTCAATGCTCTAACAGCTTGGCCTCAACTAAGCTCGGTCCGGTTTATCAGATTCCAATTGGACAACATCACCTCAGTGGCATATATCAACCACCAGGGAGGAACTCAGAGTTCCTTAGCCATGAAGGAGGTGACTCGCAATCTCATGATTGTCTCCTTTCTGCCATCCACATACCAGGAATGGACAACTGGAAAGCAGATTATTTGAGCAGGCAGACTTTTACTCCAGGGGAGTGGGCCCTTCATCCGGAAGTATTCTCAATAATAACCCTCAGATGGGGACTTACAGAGTTGGATCTCGTCTAAATGCCAAGCTTCCAAAGTATGGGTCAAGATCAAGAGATCCGCAAGCAGCTCTAATAGACACTCTGTCGGTCCCTTGGGATTTCAGTCTGGTGTACCTGTTTCCCCGTTTGCCCTCCTTCCTCGAGTAATAGCTCATATCAAACAGGAAATGGTGTTGCTGATTCTAATTGCCCCTGCCTGGCCTTGCAGGATCTGGTTCATGGATCTGGTGAGGATGGCATCTCTTCCTCCATGGAGGTTGCCTTTGAGGAAGGACCTGCTACTTCAGGGTGCCTTCCTCCACCCAAATCTAGATTCTCTGAAGCTGACTGCTTGGAGATTGACTGCCTAGTGTTGTCTAGGCGTGGTTTTTCTTAGAAGGTCACTGATACCATGCTTAAGGCTCATAATCCTGTAACTCACAAGATTTACCAAAAGGTATGGCATAAATACCTTTATTGGTGCGAATCGAAGGGTTTCTCTTAGACTCGGGTGAGGGTTCCCCGTATTTTGTCCTTTCTTCAGGATGGCCTGGAGAAGAGCTTGTCAGTCAGTACTTTGAAGGGTCAGATCTCTGCACCGTCTATTCTTCTGCATAAATCTCTGGCTTGTCAGATGTTCAATCTTTTGTTCCGGCCTTGGTCACAATCAGGCCTGTGTTTAAACCTGTTGCTCCTCCATGGAGCCTAAATCTTGTTCTTAAAGTTCTGCAGCAGGCTCCGTTTGAGCCTATGAATTCTGTTGATTTTTTTTTTTTTGAGAATCAAAGTTTTTTATTGAGGGATACCAGGAGTACAAAATTAAAGCACAATAGACATTATACAAAGAGTAAATACATTATACATCACAGGCTTGTACATTCCTAAAGTCTCCAGTATAATATAAAATAATCACGTTCTGGCGTTCCCTCTTTTCTATTTTGTTTTGTTTCCTATGTAGATACATAATAAAATGATAAAATGATAGAATTTAAACAACCCTGGTAAATTATACTTCCTATAGAGTGGTACATTAATTATAATAGAGGTGTATTTATTTTTGAAGGATTGACAAATTATAGGGAATCATAACAAGTTGCTCCTATTAGATACACGTAAACAGGGGGCAAAGAGCCTCATTTTCATGATAAACAAAAGACCAAGAGCAACTTATGACAAAGTGATGTTTG
The DNA here is from genome assembly GCF_027579735.1 of Bombina bombina. Classification (NCBI taxonomy): domain Eukaryota; kingdom Metazoa; phylum Chordata; class Amphibia; order Anura; family Bombinatoridae; genus Bombina; species Bombina bombina. Next base: position 287,842,232 of record NC_069499.1, read on the forward strand.
TAGCGGGTTAATACCGCTTATTTATCCACCTAATATAAGAGTGGATTATAGAAGAGAAAAGGAGTGGAGGGGCGGAGCCATATAGGGAAGTCTCTTGTGAAAAAAAAATGGTTAGATATTAGGTCTGATTATATAAGGGGCAGGTATAGGGCAAAATATCAGTGAGGATTCTATGGCATTGATATGCTTAATATTTACAGGGACTTACATGACAACAGTCTATGTGGAATTTTAGGGCAGTCATGTAAGTTTATATAAGACTAGAGGCATATACTGGATTGAATTCTGTTGATTTTAAGTTGTTATCTTGGAAAGTTTTGTTTCTCCTCGCCATTTCTTCTGCTCGCAGAGTTTCCGTACTTTCGGCTCCGCAGTATGATTCCCCTTACCTTATTTTTCATGCTGATAAGGCAGTTCTTTGTACTAAGTTGGGAATTCTTCCCAAAGTAGTGTCAGATCGCAACATCAATCAGGAAATTGTTGTTCCTTTGTTTTGTCCTAATCCCCCTTCCCAAAAGGAACGCCTGTTGCATAACCTAGATGTTGTGTGTGTTCTGAAATTTTATCTGCAGGCAACTATATAATTTCTGCAATCTTCTGCCCTGTTCATTGTTTTCTCTGGTAAGCGTAAGGGACAGAAGGCCACTTCTTCTACTCTCTCTCTCTGGTTGAGGAGTGTCATCCGATTGGCTTATGAGAAAGCTGGACATCAGCCTCCTGAGAGAATTAAGCTCATTCCACTAGGGCTGTCTCTTCTTCCTGGGCCTTCAAAAATGAAGCTTCTGTGGAACAGATCTGCAATGCGGCAACTTGGTCCATGTTGCATACTTTTTCCAAATTCAATACTTCTTTTTAGGTACACCTGTCTTGTTCTCCCGCCCTTCCATTCTGTGTCCTCTAGCTTGGGTATTGGTTCCCACTAGTAATTAGAATGGATTCATGCCCTCCCCCTCCCCCCCCATGCCACTGGAAAGAAAACAAAATGTATGCTTACCTGGTAAATTATTTTCTTTCCTGGCATGGAGAGTCCACGACCCGCCCTTAATTTGATGTAAGATGGCATTTTTTTGTATAAACCTCAGGCACTTCTGTACCCTTGTGTCATCTTCTCTTTCCATATTCCTTCGGCTGAATGACTGGGGTCTTATGGGAAGTAGAAGTGATACTTAACAGCTCTGCTGGGGTGTTCTTTGCCTACTCCTGGTGGCCAGGAGTTGAATTCCTACTAGTAATTATAATGGATTTGTGGACTCTCTATGCCATTAGAAAGAAATATATATTTATTTATATATATATTAGGTAAGCATACATATATAATCTTTAGAGTGATAGTACCATTGTAAATGGGTATAAGGGAAAAGATGCCTTGCTTTGTTTGGCTCTTATGTAGTTTTAATGTGTTTATGTGACTATATAGAAGCAGACAAGTTTATATCTGGTTTCACTGACTTTGATTTATTCATCACTATATACCTCATAAATCATACAGAATGCTTAAATGCTTATTTTGTTACCAATATATTTCTGAAATCATGTGTCTTATAAAAAAAAAAGGCAGAAGCCAGAGTTGTGCAGATATGTTAAAGGGACACTGAACCCAATTTTTTTCTTTAGTGATTCAGATAGAGCATTCAATTTTAACCCCTTAATGACAACTGACGTACCAGGTACGTCATGCATTAACAAGCAGTTAATGACAATAGACGTACCTGGTACGTCAGTTGTCTAACAGAGTGCTGGAAGTGATCACAACCACTTCCAGCAGCTCTGAGGGTATTGCAGTGATGCCTCGATATGGAGGCATCCTGCAATACCCCTTTACAAGCTTCCGATGCAGAGAGAGCCACTCTGTGGCCCTCTCTGCACTGGTAGCGATGGTGCCGTTTGACCGGGTGGGAGGAGGGAGCGTGTGCGCGCGTGCACGATGCGCGCACTCGTGCACGTGTGCGCGCGTGCACGTGCACGTGCACGCATTAGCCACACTGACACCAATGAAGTTAGGAAGGGGGAAAAAAAGTTAAAAAAAAAAAAAAATTCCATATAAAAGGATCTGGGAGGGGGAGGGGGTATTGTGGGGGGGCTGCTACACTACAGAAATAATTAAAAATACAAATAAAAGTTAAAAATAAAATTAAAATACTTTGGTTTGTGGGGCCAAACTGGGTACTGGCAGACAGCTGCCAGTACCCAAGATGGCGGTAATTAGGTAGGGGAGAGGGTTAGAGAGCTGGAGGGGGGGATCAGGGAGGTTGGTGCTAAGGAAGGGGTTCATCACAACTAAAATATTTTATTATTTTTATTTAAAAAAAAAAAAAAACTCTTTTATTTAGTACTGGCAGACTTTCTGCCAGTACTTAAGATGGCGGGAACAATTGTGGGGTGGGGGAGGTAAGAGAGCTGTTTGGGTGGGATCAGGGGGTGGGATGTGTCAGGTGGGAGGCTGATCTCTAAAATTAACCCTGCAAGCTCCTTACAAGCTACCTAATTTAACCCCTTCACTGCTGGGCATAATTCACATGTGGTGCGCAGCAGAATTTAGCGGCCTTCTAATTACCAAAAAGCAACACCAAAGCCATATAAGTCTGCTATTTCTGAACAAAGGGGATCCCAGAGAAGCTTTTACAACAATTTCTGCCATAATAACACAAGCTGTTTGTAAATAATTTCAGTGAGAAACCTAAAATTGTGAAAAATGTAAAGTTTTTTTTTTATTTGCTCGCATTTGGCGGTGAAATGGTGGCATAAAATATACCAAAATGGGCCTAGATCAATACTTGGGGTTGTCTACTACACTACACTAAAGCTAAAATTAACACTACAAGCTCCCTACAAGCTCCCTAATTAACCACTTCACTCCTGGACATAAAACACGTGTGGTGCGCAGCGGCATTTAGCGGCCTTCTAATTACCAAAACGCAACCACAAAGCCATATAAGTCTGTTATTTCTGAAAAAGGGGATCCCAGAGAAGAATTTACAACCATTTGTGCCATAATTGCAGAAGCTGTTTATAAATAATTTCAGTGGGAAACCTAAAGTTTGTGACAAAATTTGTGAAAAAGTGAACTTTTTTTTTTTTTTTTATCGCATTTGGCGGTGAAATGGTGGCATGAAATATACCAAAATGGGCCTAGATCAATACTTTGGGATGTCTTCTAAAACAAAATATATACATGTCAAGGGATATTCAGGTATTCCTGACAGATATCAGGGTTCCAAAGTAACTAGCGCTAATTTTGAAAAAAAGTGGTTTGGAAATAGTAAAGTGCTACTTGTATTTATTGCCCCATAAATTGCAAAAAAAGCAAAGAACGTGCAAACATTTGGGTATTTCTAAACTCAGGACAAAATTTATAAACTATTTAGCATCAGTGTTTTTTGGTGATTGTAGATGTGTAACAGATTTTGGGGGTCAAAGTTAGAAAAAGTGTGTTTTTTTCCATTTTTTCCTCATATTTTATCTTTTTTTTTTTAGTAAATTATAAGATATGATGAAAATAATGATAAGTCCATTTAATGGCGAGAAAAACGGTATATAATATGTGTGGGTACAGTAAACGAGTAAGAGGAAAATTACAGCTAAACGCAAACACTGCAGAAATGTAAAAATAGCCATTGTCATTAAGGGTAAGAAAATTGAAAAATGGTCCGGTCATTAAGGGGTTAAACAACTTTCTAATTTACTCCTATGATCAAAAGAAGGCATCTAAGCTATTTTTTGGTTCAGAACCATGGAAAGCACTTGTTTATTGGTAGGTGAATTTACCCACCAATCAGCAAGAACGCAGTGTGTTCACCAAAAATGGGCCGGCATCTAAACTTACATTCTTGCATTTCAAATAAAGATACCAAGAGAATGAAAAGAATTTGATAATAGGAGTAAATTAGAAAGTTGCTTAAAATTGCATGCTCTATCTGAATCACAATAGAAAAAAATTGGGTTCAGTGTCCCTTTAAGTATGTTGCCCTTCTGCACGACGTGGAAACTTGCTACACAGTTACAACTTAACTGCAGACACTGAGGCTTACATAGCAATCTGCTAAGAAAATTGAGAAAATTAACAGGCCACACTGTGATGTACATGCATGTATAAAATCTTCTCTGCAAACAGCTTAAAACACTGCTATGGAGAGCCAGTAGCAATACATTCTACAAAGGGGGAGAAGCATATGAAAAAAATAAATTAATTTATAGCTATGATTCAAATAAATAGTGCTTGCAATCAGTGTTCCCTCTAAGGCCAGATTCTGTGAGGAGCCCAGCAGTGAAACAAGTAGGGCTAGATTATGAGTGGCACGCTGTTGCGCGCAAGTGTAAATGGGTTTAATACGGCTCTTTGTGCGCATCATGTGTAATGTTTATATTGCGAGTTCAAAGTAAACACATTCGCTAGAGCGCAATTTAATTTAAAATTACTCCAGAGCTTTGGTTAACTGTTACACTACACTAAAATGTTGCACAAAAATCATTAAAATACATTTAAAAGTGCAGTTATACCCATATGGCTTTAAGATAGAGATACATATATTTATTCATGTCTAAATATGTATATACATATATATATATTTGCATATGAAGAGAGAAGCGCTCTACAAGGAACGAACAACAGCTCATCAGTTAGTTCTTTGGTGATCTACCACCCGGAAGCAGCCTGTTTTAGACCAGTGTGCTTTTCACAGAGGAAAACTTTCCTTCAGTATATCAGTCTGATACCGCCAAGTAAGGTCAGTCCAGCCCTGAAATACCAGGCAATTCTCCTCTGAACAAGGAACATGACAACCCCAGACAATCGTTCCTGGTAGAGCGCTTCTCTCTTCGTATGCAAATTAATATGACCCTGGGGAAGTCTCCCTATGGGTGATAGGGCAAACAGACGTGGACTGCTTGCCCAGTGTGCTTAGAGGAATGTGGTTGCACCTCACTGACGAGGCCCATAGGAGGTCAAAACGATTGTCTGGGGATGTCATGTTCCTTGTTCAGAGGAGAATTGCCTGGTATTTTGGGGCTGGACTGACCTTACTTGGCGTGATCAGACTGATATACTTCAGGAAAGTTTTCCTCTGTGAAAAGCACACTGGTCTAAAAGAGGCTGCTTCCAGGTGGTTAATCACCAAAGAACTAGCTGATGAGCTGTTGTTCGTTCCTGGTAGAGTGCTTCTCTCTTTGTATGCAAATATGACCCTGGGGAAGTCTCCCTATGGGTGATGGGGGAAACCAGACGTGGACTCCTTGCCCAGTGTGCTTAGAGGAATGTGGCGGCACCTCACTGACGAGGCCCATAGGAGGAAAAGTTTCTGGAAGTATATCAGTCTGATCCCGCCAAGTAAGGTCAGTCCAGCCTTGAAATACCAGTCAATTCTCCTCTGAACAAGGAACATGACAACCCCAGACGATTGTTTCGGCCTCCTATGGGCCTCGTCAGTGAGGTGCAGCCATATTCCTCTAAGCACACTGGACAAGGAGTCCACGTCTAGTTTCCCCCATCACCGATAAGGAGACTTCCCCAGGGTCATATTAATTTGCATACGAAGAGAGAAGCGCTCTACCAGGAACAAACAACAGCTCATCAGCTAGTTCTTTGGCGATTTACCACCTGGAAGCAGCCTCTTTTAGACCAGTGTACTTTTCACAGAGGAAAACTTTCCTGAAGTATATAAGTCTGATCCCGCCAAGTAAGGTCGGTCCAGCCCCGAAATACCAGGCAATTCTCCTCTGAAAAAGGAACATGACAACCCCAGACGATCGTTTCTGTCTCCTATGGGCCTCGTCAGTGAGGTGCAGCCACATTCCTCTAAGCACACTGGGCAAGGAGTCCACGTCTGGTTTCCCCCATCACCCATAGGGAGACTTCCCCAGGGTCATATTAATTTGCATTCAAAGAGAGAAGCGCTCTACCAGGAACAAACAACAGCTCATCAGCTAGTTCTTTGGCGATTTACCACCCGGAAGCAGCCTCTTTTAGACCAGTGTGCTTTTCACAGAGGAAAACTTTCCTGAAGTATATCAGTCTGATTCCGCGAAGTAAGGTCGGTCCAGCCCCGAAATACCAGGCAATTCTCCTCTGAACAAGGAACATGACAACCCCAGACGATCGTTTCTGCCTCCTATGGGCCTCGTCAGTGAGGTGCCGCCACATTCCTCTAAGCACACTGGGCAAGGAGTCCACGTCTGGTTTCCCCCATCACCCATAGGGAGACTTCCCCAGGGTCATATTTGCATACAAAGAGAGAAGCACTCTACCAGGAACGAACAACAGCTCATCAGCTAGTTCTTTGGTGATTAACCACCTGGAAGCAGCCTCTTTTAAACCAGTGTGCTTTTCACAGAGGAAAACTTTCCTGAAGTATATCAGTCTGATCACGCCAAGTAAGGTCAGTCCAGCCCCAAAATACCAGGCAATTCTCCTCTGAACAAGGAACATGACATCCCCAGACAATCGTTTTGACCTCCTATGGGCCTCATCAGTGAGGTGCAACCACATTCCTCTAAGCACACTGGGCAAGCAGTCCACGTCTGTTTGCCCTATCACCCATAGGGAGACTTCCCCAGGGTCATATTAATTTGCATACGAAGAGAGAAGCGCTCTACCAGGAACGATTGTCTGGGGTTGTCATGTTCCTTGTTAGAGAAGAATTACCTGGTATTTGGGGGCTGGACTGACCTTACTTGGCGGGATCAGACTGATATACTGAAGGAAAGTTTTTCTCTGTGAAAAGCACACTGGTCTTAAAGAGGCTGCTTCCGGGTGGTAAATCATCCATAGAACTAGCTGATATATATGTGTCTGTGTGTTTATATTTGTGAACAGAAGCATTTATATCTGTATATACTGTATGTATTTACAGACATATACACACACACACACGTATATATATATATATATATATATATATATAATACTGTATGTATTTACAGACATATACACACACACACACGTATATATATATATATATATATATATATATATATATATAAAAGAAATGGATATTCAATGCTGAGTCTGTAAACAGCATGTCAGTCACCAATCTTCTAGGATAAAGGGCCCAAGCTCGGTAGTCCCAAAATAACAACTCTTAAATAAGAGAGCAGAGAGCAGTTCGTGCTGGCACTTACTAGGGATGCGGTCTGATCCAGGAAGGGGAAACACACACTCTCACACCACGTACTGACCCGAAAGGCACCGCCACCATTGCAACTTAGGAAGACCGGTGAGTGTACTTCTCCACACCTTCTACGACTTGCGTAAAGCTTGCATCCACTTTCTCCATGTAACGAAGACGCCAGGCTCAGCACGTCCAATACGTGTACTACCGCTCGGCCAATCCTGTGGATCCTGTGGGGGATCTCAGGTGAATGAGCAAATAGGGGGAACTCCCAGGGCTGCAAACAAGCCCTAAACTCCAGCTGTTCAAAAGGCAAAGGGTCACTTTGAAGGGATAATTGAAGATGCAATAGAGAAAAACGAAGCCATGAGTGCCTTAGATAAAAAGTCAAAATTTTAATGGTCAAAGTTAAAAAGTTATTACAGAAATCAGTAAAGAAAGTCTGACATGTTTCGGCCAATGGCCTTACTCATAGACATTAACTCCACAAAGAAAACCGCCAATATTTAAAAGCAGTACTGAAATCCTATTGGAAACTCTTAATTGCAATCATCATATAACAGCTGAGATTGTACACACTTGTTGATAACCACAATATATATATGCTAACTCAATTGTACAAAACAAAAATAATTCAGTTCAAAATAATTATTATTCAAATTAGAATGCAAACTAAAAAATAAATAATATGGTTAGTTTATACCACAAACTGACAGTTATTAATGTTAGACATATTCTAAAGCAATCAGAACAATTCCTTACTTTCCCAAAATGAACAGACAATGTATGAATTGAGGTATCTACAAACTGTGTTAATGGATACAATGAATTTAAGTGAAAATGTAAAAATGTAACATAGATGAATAAATGAACAACTAACATATACAGATGGTTACATGATTAGCACTGATTCTACAAAATATAATTAATAGTTCCAACAGACTAAAAATGAAAGTGAAATAAACAACGTATATATAAAGAGCGTGTTGAATGCAAATTGAAAGAAAATTATATTTTGCCTGTGTTATCATATATCGGCCTCTGTAACAAAAGTAATAACCACTGCATATGTAAAGGAATAGTGTAAATACATATAAAAGATGACTTAAAAGATATACATATAAATGTATACGCACATACACTAAAAGTTGAATATATGCATATATGTAAAGACATGGTCAAAATAGTAAAATAGTATAACCTCACTTTACATTAGATGGAAATGAATATATATATATATATATATATATATATATTTATATTGATTAAAGCCTGAAATGACAGATGTTGACTTAAACAGCAGATGCTATAACACCTTTAGTGTAAGACTGTTTTACAAATGCACATGAGCGCATATAATATAAACGGTGGATAGCAGGCTATACACAAATGGTGATAATAGACTTGTTTGCAAATATTCTACATATAATACACAATATGTTCAACTATTCCCAGAAGTTTACAACATCATATAAAGAGTTGTACCCTTTTGGGAAACGTGACTCTAATGTGTAGATCCAATAAGCTTCTTGTTTTAAGAGAGTCTTATTCATATCCCCACCTCTGGTAGGTACGTTCACCTGTTCTATGACCATCCATTTCAAAGTTTTATTGCTACTGTTGTGTATTTGTATGAAATGTTTCGCCATTTCTGAGCATGGGTCTGACATTTGGATGTCATAAATGTTGTCTAATACGTTCTCTGACCTCCCTGGAGGTACAGCCTACATATTGTTTATTGGTGCAAGTGCACCAAATGAAATATACAACATTCTTGGACCGGCAGTTGACACAACTATTTATTCTGTATGTCTTGTCTGTGACCGCGGAAGAAAAGGTATTACCCTTCTGTATAAAACTACAAGGAATACAAGCACTGTACCCACATCTGTACATTCCATTTGCACTAAGCCAAGAGCTTGAGGCTGTTGATTTTTTAGATAGAACACTGGGCAAGATTTGGTTGCCTACAGTGATACCCCTTCTATAAGAAAAATTACATCCTTTCTCTATAGTTGTCACTAATCCCTCATCTGCTTTAAGCATAGGTAAATGTCTGCGAACAATTTTGCAGATTTCATTGTAATCAGATGAGTATTGTGTGACAAAGGTGACACGATCACCTGGAACTTTCTTGGGGTGAACTTTATCCAATAATAGGGTACTTCTGTCTAGATTATCTACCTCTGTTTTAGCTTTAAGAATAGCCGAATTCTGATAGCCTCTGTGCAATAATCTTTGTGTTAAATCTTCACTCTGAGTGACAAAATCAGCATTGTCAGAACAGTTTCTTTTTACCCTAATGAATTGCCCTTTGGCAATGGCGTATGGAACATTAGGGGGATGATTACTTTTCCCATGTAGGAGAGTATTCCCAGATATGGGCTTCCTATATATGAGGGATTTAACTTTATTTGTGCCGACAGCATGACTCAATTGAACATCCAGAAAATTGATGGTAGTTTGATTTGTTTCAAAAGTAAATTTTAGGCCCCACTCATTGCCGTTTAAAAATTCAACAAATGTATCTATGAATGATGGATTACCATCCCACACCAATATCAGGTCATCAATGTAGTGATGGTAACTTTTCATTTCCATCTAATGTAAAGTGAGGTTATACTATTTTGACCATGTCTTTACATATATGCATATATTCAACTTTTAGTGTATGTGCGTATACATTTATATGTATAGCTTTTAAGTCATCTTTTATATGTATTTACACTATTCCTTTACATATGCAGTGGTTATTACTTTTGTTACAGAGGCCGATATTTGATAACACAGGCAAGATATAATTTTCTTTCAATTTGCATTCAATATGAAGCGTTGTAGTACATATGATTATGACCACGCTCTTTATATATACGTTGTTTATTTCACTTTCATTTTTAGTCTGTTGGAACTATTAATTATATTTTGTAGAATCAGTGCCAATCATGTAACCATCTGTATATGTTGGTTGTTCATTTATTCATCTATGTTACATTTTTACATTTTCACTTAAATTCATTGGCCCCTAGTTATCAAGCCGTCAACCACAAATACGCTGGAATTCCGCAGCGTATTTGTGGTGAGGCTGATTCGCCTTAGTTATCAAGCCCTGCTGCCCGGCAAAAGTAGAATTTTGTAACGTAAGCTTCGATCCGCCGACACAGATCGATTCTTACATCACTCCAGATGTTCCGCACACAAGTTCGGCACAATCTGACTACTTTTCCTAGTTATCAAATGACTAGCAGGTATGCTCGGCACTTTTCCGGACCAGCGTACCTGGTTTTCAATCCGCCGCCCTGGAGGCGGCGGATCCCATAGGAATCAATGGGAGTCTGACCATAGTGAAAGTTCATGTTCGCTGCTGCCCGATATCCCATTGATTACTATGGGAGATGTCTGCACCTAACACCCTAACATGTACCCCGAGTCTAAACACCCCTAATCTGTCCCCCCATACACCGCCACAACTAAATAAAGTTATTACCCCCTAAACCGCCGTTCCCGGAGCCCACCGCCACTCTAATAAACTTATTAACCCCTAAACCGCCGCTCCTAGACCCCGCCGCAACTAAATAAATTGTTTAACCCCTAAACCGCCGCTCCCGGACCCCGCCGTCACCTATATTAAACTTATTAACCCCTAATCTGCCCCCCTACACCGTCGCCACCTATAATAAATTTATTAACCCCTATCCTGCCCCCCCTACACCGTCGCCACCTATAATATATTTATTAACCCCTATCCTGCCCCCCCATACACTGCCACAACTAAATAAAGTTATTACCACCTAAACCGCCGCTCCCGGAGCCCACCGCCACTCTAATAAACTTATTAACCCCTAAACCGCTGCTCCTAGACCCCGCCGCAACTAAATAAATTGTTTAACCCCTAAACCGCCACTCCCGGACCCCGCCGCCACCTATATTAAACTTATTAACCCCTAATCTGCCCCCCTACACCGTCGCCACCTATAATACATTTATTAACCCCTATCCTGCCCCCCCTACACCGTCGCCACCTATAATAAATTTATTAACCCCTATCCTGCCCCCCCATACACCGCCACAACTAAATAAAGTTATTACCACCTAAACCGCCGCTCCCGGAGCCCACCGCCACTCTAATAAAATTATTAACCACTAAACCACCGCTCCTAGACCCCGCTGCAACTATAATAAATGTATCAACCCCTAAACCTAAGTCTAACCCTAACACCCCCCTAACTTAAATATTAATTAAATACATCTAAATAAATATTATAACTCTTATTAACTAAATTAATCCTATTTAAAACTAAATACTTACCTATAAAATAAACCCTAATATAGCTACAATATAACTAATAATTATATTGTAGCAATTTACGATTTTTTTTTTAACCTGTAAAATAAATCCTAACCTAAGTTACAATTACACCTAACACTACACTATCAACTAAATTATTCCTATTTAAAACTAAATACTTACCTGTAAAATAAACCCTAAGGCCTAGATTTGGAGTTTGGCGGTAGCCGTGAAAACCAGCGTTAGAGGCTCCTAACGCTGGTTTTAGGCTACCGCCGGTATTTGGAGTCACTCAAAAAAGGGTCTAACGCTCACTTTTCAGCCGCGACTTTTCCATACCGCAGATCCCCTTACGTCATTTGCGTATCCTATCTTTTCAATGGGATCTTTCTAACTCCGGTATTTAGAGTCGTGTCTGAAGTGAGCGTTAGAATTCTAACGACAAAACTCCAGCCGCAGAAAAAAGTCAGTAGTTAAGAGCTTTCTGGGCTAACGCCGGTTCATAAAGCTCTTAAATACTGTACTCTAAAGTACACTAACACCCATAAACTACCTATGTACCCCTAAACCGAGGCCCCCCCACATCGCCGACACTCGAATAAATTTTTTTAACCCCTAATCTGCTGACCGCCACCTACGTTATACTTATGTACCCCTAATCTGCTGCCCCTAACACCGCCGACCCCTATATTATATTTATTAACCCCTAACCTGCCCCCCACAACATCGCAGCCAGCTACCTACAATAATTAACCCCTAATCTGCCGACCACAAAGAGCCGCCACCTACATTATAGCTATGTACCCCTAATCTGCTGCCCCTAACACCGCCGACCCCTATATTATATTTATTATACCCAAATCTGCCCCCCTCAACGTCGCCTCCATCTGCCTACACTTATTAACCCCTAATCTGCCGAGCAGACCGCACCGCTACTATAATAAAGTTATTAACCCCTAATCCGCCTCACTAACCCTATAATAAATAGTATTAACCCCTAATCTGCCCTCCCTAACATCGCCGACACCTAACTTCAATTATTAAGCCCTAATCTGCCGACTGGAGCTCACCGCTATTCTAATAAATGTATTAACCCCTAAAGCTAAGTCTAACCTTAACACTAACACCCCCCTAAATTAAATATAATTTTAATCTAACGAAATTAATTAACTCTTATTAAATAAATTATTCCTATTTAAAGCTAAATACTTACCTGTAAAATAAATCCTAATATAGCTACAATATAAATTATAATTATATTATAGCTATTTTAGGATTAATATTTATTTTACAGGTAACTTTGTATTTATTTTAACCAGGTACAATAGCTATTAAATAGTTAAGAACTATTTAATAGCTAAAATAGTTAAAATAATTACAAATTTACCTGTAAAATAAATCCTAACCTAAGTTACAATTAAACCTAACACTACACTATCAATAAATTAATTAAATAAAATACCTATAATTATCTACAATTAAACCTAACACTACACTATCAATAAATAAATTAAATACAATTCTTACAAATAAATACAATGAAATAAACTAACTAAAGTACAAAAAATAAAAAAGAACTAAGTTACAAAAAATAAAAAAATATTTACAAACATTAGAAATATATTACAACAATTTTACAACTAATTACACCTACTCTAAGCCCCCTAATAAAATAACAAAGCCCCCCAAAATAAAAAAAATGCCCTACCCTATTCTAAATGACTAAAGTTCAAAGCTCTTTTACCTTACCAGCCCTGAACAGGGCCCTTTGCTGGGCATGCCCCAAGAAGTTCAGCTCTTTTGCCTGTAAAAAAAAACATACAATACCCCCCCCCCCCCACATTACAACCCACCACACACATACCCCTAATCTAACCCAAACCCCCCTTAAATAAACCTAACACTAAGCCCCTGAAGATCTCCCTACCTTGAGTCGTCTTCACCCAGCCGAGCCAAATTCTTCATCCAAGCGGAGCAAGAAGAGGTCCTCCATCCGGTAGAAGTCTTCATCCAAGCGGGGCAGAAGAGGTCTTCCATCCGATTGAAGTCTTCATCCAAGAGGCATCTTCTATCGTCATCCATCCGGAGTGGAGCGGCAGCATCCTGAAGACCTCCGACGCGGAACATCCATCCTGGCCGACGACTGAACGACGAATGACGGTTCCTTTAAATGACGTCATCCAAGATGGCGTCCCTCGAATTCCGATTGGCTGATAGGATTCTATCAGCCAATCGGAATTAAGGTAGGAATATTCTGATTGGCTGATGGAATCAGCCAATCAGAATCAAGTTCAATCCGATTGGCTGATCCAATCAGCCAATCAGATTGAGCTCGCATTCTATTGGCTGTTCCGATTGTAACTTAGGTTAGGATTTATTTTACAGGTAAATTTGTAATTATTTTAACTATTTTAGCTATTAAATAGTTCTTAACTATTTAATAGCTATTGTACCTGGTTAAAATAAATACAAAGTTACCTGTAAAATAAATATTAATCCTAAAATAGCTATAATATAATTATAATTTATATTGTAGCTATATTAGGATTTATTTTACAGGTAAGTATTTAGCTTTAAATAGGAATAATTTATTTAATAAGAGTTAATTAATTTCGTTAGATTAAAATTATATTTAATTTAGGGGGGTGTTAGTGTTAGGGTTAGACTTAGCTTTAGGGGTTAATACATTTATTAGAATAGCGGTGAGCTCCGGTCGGCAGATTAGGGGTTAATAATTGAAGTTAGGTTAGGGGTTAATAATTGAAGTTAGGTGTCAGAGATGTTAGGGAGGGCAGATTAGGGGTTAATACTATTTATTATAGGGTTAGTGAGGCGGATTAGGGGTTAATAACTTTATAATAATAGCGGTGCGGTCCGCTCGGCAGATTAGGGGTTAATAAGTGCAGGCAGGTGGAGGCGACGTTGTGGGGGGCAGATTAGGGGTTAATAAATATAATATAGGGGTCGGCGGTGTTAGGGGCAGCAGATTAGGGGTACATAGGGATAATGTAAGTAGCGGCGGTTTATGGAGCGGCAGATTAGGGGTTAATAATAATATGCAGGGGTCAGCGATAGCGGGGGCGGCAGAATAGGGGTTAATAAGTGTAAGGTTAGGGGTGTTTAGACTCGGGGTACATGTTAGGGTGTTAGGTGCAGACGTAGGAAGTGTTTCCCCATAGCAAACAATCGGATGGAAGACTTCTTCAGCGCCCCTTGGATGATGACTTCGGCTGCTGCGGATGTCCTCTTCTGTTCCATCGGTGGTCGGCTGGCTGAAGACGGCTAAAGGTAGGATGATCTTCAGGGGGGTAGTGTTAGGTTTATTTAAGGGGGATTTGGGTTAGAGTAGGGGTGTGTGGGTGGTGGGTTTTAATGTTGGGGGGTTGTATTTTTTTTTTACAGGCAAAAGAGCTAAATACTTTGGGGCATGCCCCGCAAAAGGTCCTTTTAAGGGCTGGTAAGGTAATAGAGCTGCTAACTTTCGTAATTTAGGATAGGGTAGGGCATTTTTTTTATTTTGGGGGGCTTTGTTATTTTATTAGAGGGCTTAGATTAGGTGTAAGTAGCTTAAAATTGTTGTAATATTTTTTAAATGTTTGTAACTTTTTATTTTTTGTAACTTATTTTTTTTTTTTGTACTTTAGTTAGTTTATTTAATTGTATTTAATTGTAGTTATTTGTAGCTAATTTATTTAATTAATTTAATGATAGTGTAGTAGGTTTAATAGTAACTTAGGTTAGGATTTATTTTACAGGTAATTTTGTATTTCTTTTAGCTAGGTAGTTATTAAATAGTTAATAACTATTTAATAACTATTCTAACTAGCTAAAATAAATACAAAGTTACCTGTAAAATAAATATAAATCCTAAAATAGCTACAATGTAATTATTAATTGCATTGTAGCTATCTTAGGGTTTATTTTACAGGTAAGTATTTAGTTTAAATAGGAATAATTTATTTAATGATAGTGTAGTGTTAGGTGTAATTGTAACTTAGGTTAGGATTTATTTTACAGGTAAATTTGTCTTTATTTTAACTAGGTAGCTATTAAATAGTTAATAACTATTTAATAGCTATTGTACCTATTAAAAATAAATTTAAATTTGCCTGTAAAATAAAAATAAATCCTAAAATAGCTACAGTATAATTATTAGTAATATTGTAGCTATATTAGGGTTTATTTTAAAGGTAAGTATTTAGTTTTAAATAGGATTAATTTAGTTAATAAGAGTTATAATATTTATATGTATTTAATCAATATTTAAGTTAGGGGGGTGTTAGGGTTAGATTTAGGGTTTAATAATTTTATTTTAGTGGCGGTGGTGTAGGGGGCAGGATAGGGGTTAATACATTTATTATAGGTGGCGACGGTGTAGGGGGGGCAGATTAGGGGTTAATAAGTTTAATATAGGTGGCGGCGGGGTCCGGGAGCGGCGGTTTAGGGGTTAAACAATTTATTTAGTTGCGGCGGGGTCCAGGATCGGCAGGATAGGGGTTAAAAAATTTATTATAGGTGGCGACAGTATAGGGGGGGCAGGATAGGGGTTACTAGGTATAATGTAGGTGGCGGTGGGCTCCGGGAGCGGCGGTTTAGGGGTTAATACATTTATTATAGTTGTGGCGGGGTCTAGGAGTGGCGGTTTATGGGTTAATAAATTTATTTCGTTGCGGGGGGCTCCGGTATAGGGGGTAGAACAGTGTAGTTTAGTGTGGGTGCTTAGTGACAGCTTATCAATAAAGCTGTAGAAAAGCCGAAGAGCAGCGAGATCGGATGAGTGATAACTATCACAGTCCGCTGCTCATCGCCCCGTACTTGGTGCGCGGCTTTTTGACAGCTTTTTTGATAACTTTGGCGAGATTATTCAGGTCCGCGGCGGCGATGGTAGGCGAGCTTAGGCGGGCGTATTGGGCCGGGCGAAGGCAGGTAAGTAGACATGTTGATAACTAGGCCTCATTGTATCCATTAACACAGTTTGTAGATACCTCAATTCATACATTGTCTGTTCATTTTGGGAAAGTAAGGAATTGTTCTGATTGCTTTAGAATATGTCTAACATTAATAAATGTCAGTTTGTGGTATAAACTAACCAAATTATTTATTTTTTATTTTGCAATCTAATTTGAATTATAATTATTTTGAACTGAATTATTTTTGTTTTGTACAATTGAGTTAGCATATATATCGGGGTTATCAACACGTGTGTACAATCTCAGCTGTTATATGATGATTGCAATTAAGAGTTTCCAATAGGATTTCAGTACTGCTTTTAAATATTGGCGGTTTTCTTTGTGGAGTTAATGTCTATGAGTAAGGCCATTGGCCGAAACATGTCAGACTTTCTTTACTGATTTCTGTCATAACTTTTTAACTTTGACCATTAAAATTTGGACTTTTTATCCAAGGCACTCATGGCTTCGTTTTTCTCTATTGCATCTTCAATTATCCCTTCAAAGTGAGCCTTTGCCTTTTGAACAGCTGGAGTTTTGGGCTTGTTTGCAGCCCTGGGAGTTCCCCCTATTTGCTCATTCACCTGAGGTCCCCCACAGGATTGGCCGAGCGGTAGTACACACGTCATAGACGTATTGGACATGCCGAGCCTGGCGTCTTCGTTACATGGAGAAAGTGGATGCAAGCTTTACGCAAGTCATAGAAGGTGTGGAGAAGTACACTCACCGGTCTTCCTGAGGTGCGGCGGTGGCTATCGGGTCAGTACGTGGTGTGAGAGTGTGTGTTTCCCCTTCCTGGATCAGACCACATCCCTAGTAAGTGCCAGCACGAACTGCTCTCTGCTCTCTTATTTAAGAGTTTTTATTTTGGGACTACCGAGCTTGGGCCCTATATCCTAGAAGATTGGGGACTGTACATGCTGTTTACAGACTCAGCATTGACTATCCATTTCTTTTCTTTGCCATTACAAGTGTATTGCTAAGCTTGTTTTTCAATGACTGTTGTTTGTATTCTTGCGTCACTTAGAGACAGCTGGGAACTCCTTTTCAATCATCTGCTGTTCTAATTATTTGTTAGTCCATTGGTCTCTTGAACACTCAATATATGGAACTCTTTGAACTTTTTAATTCCTCATTTTCTAACAATATGAATTGAATGGACTTTTTTGTTGCTCACAAACGAAAAGAATTTAAGCGCATATCTATTATATCTGTGTGGTTCTATGTATACACATTTTCATTGCTTATAATTGAGAAGAATTCAAGTGCACATTTATTATACTTGTGTGGTCTTATACATCTATATATTAATTGCTTATAAATGAAAAGTATTTAAGCACACATTTATTATACTTGTGTGGTCCTAAGCTCATGAGTGAAAAGTATTTAAGCGCACATTTATTACATCTGTGTGGTCCTTGTGTATATGCATCTATACATCCATTGCTTATAAGTGATAATAATTCAAGTGCACATTTATTATTACTATATATTTGTGGTCTTATGCATTTATATATTAATTGCTTATAAGTGACAATAATTAAAGTGCACATTTATTATACTTGAGTACTCTATATATTCATCTCTTATAGGTGATAAGAATTTAAAGGGACAGTCTAGACCAAAAATGTTCTTATTTAAAAAGATAGATAATCCCTTTATTACACATTCCCCGTTTTTGCATAACCAACACAGTTATATTAATATGCTTTTTACCTCTGTGATTACCTTGTATCTAAGCCTTTGCAGACAGCCTCCTTATCTAAGTGCTTTTGACAGACATGCAGTGTAGTCAATCAGTGAAGACTCTTAAATAACTTCACGGGAGTGAGCACAATGTTATCTATATGACACATGTGAACTAGCACAGTCTAACTGTGAAAAACTTTCAAAATGCTCTGAGCTAGGAGGCGGTTTTCAACTGTTTAGAAATCAGTTTGAGCTTAGCTAGATTTAACTTTTCAAAAATACCTCCAATGTAACAAAGCAAATTTGATGATAAAAGTAAATTGGAAAGTTGTTTAAAATTGCATGCCCTATCTGAATCATGAAAGTTTAATTTTGACTAGACTGTCCCTTTAAGTGCTAATTTTTACGATATTTGAGTGGTCCCAAGCATTTATTTATTTATTTATTGCTATAAGCAAAAAATATTCTAGGTGCACATTTTACATTTATGGTCTTATGCATCTACATATCAACTGCTTATAAGCAAAGGAACTTGAGCGAACATTTATTATTCTTATGTGGCTCTATAATTTATATATCCATTGCTTATAGGCGGTAAGAATTTGGGTGCACATTTATCATACTTTTGTGGTCCCATATATTCATTGCTTGCAAGTGATAATTGCATGTTTTGTATCAAATAACATGTCATTTTTAGCCTGTCATTTTCAATTACTGTCTCTTTATCCATTTTGTTAGCAAGACACGTATGGTAAAATCGTTTATATTTAGATCATTTCAACAAGTGGGATAAGAGTTTTTTATAAACTAATAGTTAATCGCTATATATTAATTGATTTTGATCAAGGTTTCTCTGCTTTGCACTTCATACTTATATATTCTGAGGACACCAATCTAGAGCATTTTTTGTCCTGTTTATTTCATTTCTTTAGTGACTGAAATTGTTGTTTCATATATTAGGATTGATTTCCTTAATTATATCATCTGACGATGGAAGCTGAATCTTTAGCTCATATGGATCAACAATTTTATTCCATGACAACAATAGCTGATTTGGATCAGGTAGAACAAGACTTTGAAAATATTTTCAATGAGACATTCAGTATGAATCCCCTCAGTGATAAGTTTCAAACAATGGAGAACCTTATGAAAAGGGAACTTAGACTTAAATGGGACAAGTGGACCTTAGACAGGTATGTCAGACTACAGATGGTACCTAAAGGCCTAAGAATAAAAAAGTTTCCTACATTCTCAGTTGATGATTTAGATTTCATCAAAAGATGGAATGATTCGCTCTCTGATTGCTCATTTAAATTGATGGCTCTTATTATAGAGTACAAAGATGTACAATTGCGAGCTGTCAGGGAGAAAATCATTACTCTACAAAGAGAACTGGATCTGAACACTTTAGAGAAAAACTACAATGAATTGGATAACATCTTAACCAATAGTATAGCACAACTGAAAAAAGAGCTTATTGAGTCTAAACACGAAAAATTCATACGTGACCAATCTGACTATAGTCAAGATAAGGTATACATTTGGCAGAGACAAAATAGAAACAGATGGGGCGGAGCCTACAGCTGTTGCGGAAGGTCGTGTATATGAAGAGCTCCTGACTCTTACTTGGATATAACTATAATTCTCTCTTTTAAAATATAACTTTTGGGTCTGACACCCTTGTGAAAGTGCTCTTAAGTTTTCCTAGAGGAGTTGGTGAGATAAAATTGTATAGACGGCTCATCCTATGTTCCTCAGCTAGATTGCATGGAAGCTGACTGCATGGCAAGCAGGCCTATTTTGTGACTCAGTTAATCTATGCCGTCAAGGCTGCCGCACTTATTATCCCCCCCCCCCCCCCCCCCCCGGGATCCCTTTGATTCTGGGTTAATAGCAGCATGTTATTGCTGCCCATATTTCTACACCACCTCAGCATCTTCAAATAGGAGCCTGAAACCAATATCTACCTTAGCAATGGCGGTAGCGGAGGTAGTCATAAGGGAACTCAGTGCACTCCTTGATTCGCACCTGACAGCCTTCACAGACATGCTCTATCCGGAAAGCCATATATAAAGAAGGTAACAGAGACACTATAAATGGGGACCTTACCACGACTAGTGGCTTTTTAGAGCCCCAACATTCTCCATCTTGGGCCTCTCACCGCAGGGATATAGAGGCTGCCCAGCAGATCCCCTGTGAGAATCCCCAGATCGCGGGAGCACTCCAGACCCGTTGGGGCAGACCAGTGACAGCTCGATATCAGTGACCCAGATTGCTGAGAGAAGGCGTGGATTTACAGTTCCCTGCACGACTGAGGCCACAGCAAATAGGCAGCCCTGGACCTCACAGAATGCGGCAGACTTTGGTATGACTCGATCTAAAGGAGTTGCAGATATTCCCCAGGGAGGATGGGACAGCACTAAAGGCGGGCAATTACCAGTAAACAACCCACAGACTGAGTGTTCATTATACCTAATGGGGGGTGAAACCCTTATCACTTGTGACAGTCTCTACATACAGGAAATGGGGAAACCTCAACAAAGAGCTCCATGCAAATGGCGATTACCGCATTCAGGTTCCCTCACTCAGGCGAGTATTCCCCAGGAGGAGAGACACGGAGTGGGTTAGGAAGGAGACAAGGGCTAATCTATACCCCAGAACTAAGACCACAAGCTCATAGCATCGCTGCGGTTGTACATCTATTCATTTTGAGCGATGCCTTTTCAGAGCGGGGCTGAGTATTAACTAAGCAGATGCTTCCTTTTGTATAGCTGACGGCACTGTGACCGGGACATAATAAAGGGCTATATAACACTTTAACTAATTAGTCCCTGCATGTTACTTAAGCCCCTTGGACATGGCGCTCCTGAAGTCACCGACTAAAACTTTAATTTAATATTAGCTATGGTCCTTTTTGTTCAACTATCCTAACATTTGGGGTATATGTCTATCCAGGGCTGAGACTGCTCTGTTTCATAAGTTAATCTATTCTATTGTATGGTTATTGCTTTCAATGTTGATGTCTAGACTTATTAATTTACTATTAATTTACCGGATGCCTGTTGCACCCACATAAATGTTTAGGTATAGACGAGTGCAAGCTGTCAAAATGAAAAACTGTACTAGGCACTATAAATAGGGCTCACACTCACTTTAAATATATGTTCACACTGTACCAATGCAGATGGAATTGTCATATGTACCAATACACTGTCGGAGAGATTCTCGCCAATTTAATCTATTGTTCTTATTTTAGTCTGATAATATACAGCACCTGCTAGCACTTCCTTTTTACCCTGTTTATGCTGGGCTTTTAGAGGCTAGTAGAGAAGAATGCAGAAGTTAAAGGCATATGCCACAACTGTGTACATACAGGATACCATGTTTTGCTAAATCTTAAATCCGTTATTGCCCTGCTATGTACTTAAACTGACCCAGAATATCCACACGCCTTACTGCTTAATTAAGGGGTCCTGCACATATAGACTCAGAAAAGTCATATGCTTTATCCTACTTATACTAGGGACTGTTTACTTGAGGGGTCTCATTTGGCTGTGCGGTGCTATTGTCTATCCCTGGGGGTATTGGTATCTCCGCACCGCCTAGCTATCTCTTCTAGAATGTTAATAACTATGGCTTCCTTATTAATGTTTTATTGAATTTTAAGAACAGGGATCCTATAGAGACCCGTCTACTCTTTATCCCTTAGTATCCCCGTCTCAATTTCCTAAGCTAGTCTGAGGTCCAGGAGTGACCATTTATTTTACAATTGCGGGGTAACACCCACTGTCAAGATTCATTATCAAAAGGGATATAATTTAATCTGTTACTTTACTAAAATTAGGATCTTTATAAAGTGCATTAGAGGTTACATGATATACAACTGCATGAAGATCTTGTCTATGTAATATATATTTGACCTGCTTTTACATGTATTTGTTTATGTACAATTACTACTGCACTAATTTGTATATCTTAAATTTAATCCTAAATAAAAATATTATTAAAAAAAAAAAAAATAGAAACAGATCAAGGGATCGTAGACGTAGATGGAGGCACAATAGAGAAAACAAACATAAAAATACAGATACTTATAGCGGTACTGATACTAATTCAGACCAAGGAAACTCAGATAATGAAATACACTCGACACAAGAGGTTTATCCTAAGTCCATACTTAAAAATCCAAAGGATAACATCCCCAAAACAGTATCTTTTAATGCAAAAGGTACAGACCATTTGGTACCATCCACTAATAAATATCAGGCAGCAATAGAATAAACTAATGCACATAAAGAACAGAATGATACACACATGTTAGATCAGGTTTTTCGTATTCCCCCAGTGAACCCCGAAAATCGAGGGGGAGGGGCAAATCAAAGAGGAGGTCCAAACATCAGACAACAACAATCCAGATACACTCTAAGGAGAGGGAGGGGTCAGAACAAGTACCATATATAACAGATGAAATACAAAGCATCGATATTACCCCTGTCCAATTGCAGGACAAGATTCAAGTAGACTCCAATCGAGAGTACAATGTTACCAATTTAACTGATTATCAGTTGAGCAATATACAGCTCAAAGTTCT
The DNA here is from genome assembly GCF_027579735.1 of Bombina bombina. Taxonomy (NCBI): domain Eukaryota; kingdom Metazoa; phylum Chordata; class Amphibia; order Anura; family Bombinatoridae; genus Bombina; species Bombina bombina. Next base: position 287,864,849 of record NC_069499.1, read on the forward strand.
TAGTTATGGGCTGGGTTTTGTTCCCACCACCAGGTTCAACCTTTTTCAAACTCTGGTTGACATTAACAAATTCATTCGCACCCTTACCCTTAAGAAACATTTTCATTTGACACAAGATAGTGTCAACTCTATTGGAAATGAGACTGTTGTTCTCCATGCAACTGACAAAGGTGGCAATGTATTGAATTTTTAAAACATGGATTTTTCTGAAGTGAGAGACATTCAGACTCTCATGTTATTGAATGAAGAAAGTAGTAATTTGGAAACAAATACACAGAATGCCCACATTGGTTTTGAACCGAAATCAACATTCTATCCCATACAATCAAGGGGAGAAACACTTGTGTCTTTTCAAAAAAGAATCGAGAATGATCTTATTGAACTCTCTAAAAAACCTTTTAAAGGCAAACAGAATTTGACTAAATCTGAAAAATTGGCATTATCTACACTAAAGTCTAACTCTGACTTAGTAATAAAAAATGCCGATAAGGGAGGAAGTGTAGTGGTCTGGGATTTAAAATCCTATAAAGGAGAAATTTTGAGACAATTGGATAATCAAAATGATTACAAAGTTTTACCTTGTAATCCAGTACACAAGTTCAAAAAAGATCTTATTTCTTCTATAAAGGTAAGACGAGTCCACGGATTCATCCTTTACTTGTGTGATATTATCCTTCCCTACAGGAAGTGTCAAAGAGCACCACAGCAGAGCTGTCTATATAGCTCCTCCCTTAGCTCCACCCCCCAGTCATTCTCTTTGCCTACTCTAAGTACTAGGAAGGGTAAAGTGAAAGAGGTGAAAAAAACATAATTTATGCTTACCTGATAAATTTATTTCTCTTGTAGTGTATCCAGTCCACGGATCATCCATTACTTATGGGATATTATCTCCTCCCCAACAGGAAGTGCAAGAGGATTCACCCAGCAGAGCTGCTATATAGCTCCTCCCCTAACTGCCATTACCAGTCATTCGACCGAAAACATGCAGAGAAAGGAAAACCATAGGGTACAGTGGTGACTGTAGTTTAATGGAAAAATTACCTGCCTTAAAGTGACAGGGCGGGCCGTGGACTGGATACACTACAAGAGAAATAAATTTATCAGGTAAGCATAAATTATGTTTTCTCTTGTTAAGTGTATCCAGTCCACGGATCATCCATTACTTATGGGATACCAATACCAAAGCTAAAGTACACGGATGACGGGAGGGACAGGCAGGCTCTTTATACGGAAGGAACCACTGCCTGAAGAACCTTTCTCCCAAAAACAGCCTCCGAAGAAGCAAAAGTGTCAAATTTGTAAAATTTGGAAAAAGTATGAAGAGAAGACCAAGTTGCAGCCTTGCAAATCTGTTCAACAGAAGCCTCATTCTTAAAGGCCCAAGTGGAAGCCACAGCTCTAGTAGAATGTGCTGTAATTCTTTCAGGAGGCTGCTGTCCAGCAGTCTCATAGGCTAACCGTATTATGCTACGAAGCCAAAAGGAGAGAGAGGTAGCCGAAGCTTTTTGACCTCTCCTCTGACCAGAATAAACGACAAACAGGGAAGACGTTTGTCGAAAATCCTTAGTTGCCTGTAGATAAAATTTCAGGGCACGGACTACATCTAGATTGTGTAGCAGACGTTCCTTTTTCGAAGAAGGATTAGGACACAAAGATGGAACCACAATCTCTTGATTGATATTCCTGTTAGTGACCACCTTAGGTAGGAACCCAGGTTTAGTACGCAGAACTACCTTGTCTGAATGAAAAATCAGATAAGGAGAATCACAATGTAAGGCAGATAACTCAGAGACTCTTCGAGCCGAGGAAATCGCCATTAAAAACAGAACTTTCCAAGATAACAACTTGATATCAATGGAATGAAGGGGTTCAAACGGAACCCCCTGTAAAACATTAAGAACTAAGTTCAAACTCCATGGTGGAGCAACAGTTTTAAACACAGGCTTGATCCTAGCTAAAGCCTGACAAAAAGCTTGAACGTCCGGAACTTCTGACAGACGTTTGTGTAAAAGAATGGACAGAGCTGAAATCTGTCCCTTTAAGGAACTAGCGGATAAACCCTTTTCTAAACCTTCTTGTAGAAAAGACAATATCCTCGGAATCCTAACCTTACTCCATGAGTAACTCTTGGATTCGCACCAATATAAGTATTTGCGCCATATCTTATGGTAAATCTTTCTGGTAACAGGCTTCCTAGCCTGTATTAAGGTATCAATAACTGACTCAGAAAAACCACGTTTTGATCAAATCAAGCGTTCAATTTCCAAGCAGTCAGCTTCAGAGAAATTAGATTTTGATGTTTGAAGGGACCCTGGATCAGAAGGTCCTGTTTCAGAGGTAGCGACCAAGGTGGACAGGATGACATGTCCACTAGATCTGCATACCAAGTCCTGCGTGGCCATGCAGGCGCTATTAGAATCACTGATGCTCTCTCCTGTTTGATTCTGGCAATCAATCGAGGAAGCATCGGGAAGGGTGGAAACACATAAGCCATCCCGAAGGTCCAAGGTGCTGTCAAATCATCTATCAGAACCGCTCCCGGATCCCTGGATCTGGACCCGTAACGAGGAAGCTTGGCGTTCTGTCGAGACGCCATGAGATCTATCTCTGGTTTGCCCCAACGTCGAAGTATTTGGGCAAAGACCTCCGGATGAAGTTCCCACTCCCCCGGATGAAAAGTCTGACGACTTAAGAAATCCGCCTCCCAGTTCTCCACTCCCGGGATGTGGATTGCTGACAGGTGGCAAGAGTGAGACTCTGCCCAGCGAATTATCTTTGATACTTCCATCATTGCTAGGGAGCTTCTTGTCCCTCCCTGATGGTTGATGTAAGCTACAGTCGTGATGTTGTCCGACTGAAACCTGATGAACCCCCGAGTTGTTAACTGGGGCCAAGCCAGAAGGGCATTGAGAACTGCTCTCAATTCCAGAATGTTTATTGGTAGGAGACTCTCCTCCTGATTCCATTGTCCCTGAGCCTTCAGAGAATTCCAGACAGCGCCCCAACCTAGTAGGCTGGCGTCTGTTGTTACAATTGTCCAGTCCGGCCTGCTGAATGGCATCCCCCTGGACAGATGTGGCCGAGAAAGCCACCATAGAAGAGAATTTCTGGTCTCTTGATCCAGATTCAGAGTAGGGGACAAGTCTGAGTAATCCCCATTCCACTGACTTAGCATGCACAATTGCAGCGGTCTGAGATGTAGACGTGCAAAGGGTACTATGTCCATTGCTGCTACCATTAAGCCGATCACCTCCATGCATTGAGCTACTGACGGGTGTTGAATGGAATGAAGGACACGGCATGCATTTTGAAGCTTTGTTAACCTGTCTTCTGTCAGGTAAATCTTCATTTCTACAGAATCTATAAGAGTCCCCAAGAAGGGAACTCTTGTGAGTGGAAAGAGAGAACTCTTCTTTTCGTTCACCTTCCATCCATGCGACCTTAGAAATGCCAGTACTAACTCTGTATGAGACTTTGCAGTTTGAAAGCTTGAAGCTTGTATCAGAATGTCGTCTAGGTACGGAGCTACCGCAATTCATCGCGGTCTTAGTACCGCCAGAAGAGCACCCAGAACCTTTGTGAAGATTCTCGGAGCCGTAGCCAATCCGAATGGAAGAGCTACAAACTGGTAATGCCTGTCTAGAAAGGCAAACCTTAGATACCGGTAATGATCTTTGTGAATCGGTATGTGAAGGTAAGCATCCTTTAAATCCACTGTGGTCATGTACTGACCCTTTTGGATCATGGGTAAAATTGTCCGAATAGTTTCCATTTTGAACGATGGAACTCTTAGGAATTTGTTTAGGATCTTTAAATCCAAGATTGGCCTGAAAGTTCCCTCTTCTTTGGGAACCACAAACAGATTTGAGTAAAACCCTTGTCCTTGTTCCGACCGCGGAACCGGATGGATCACTCCCATTAATAAAAGATCTTGTACGCAGCGTAGAAACGCCTCTTTCTTTATTTGGTTTGTTGACAACCTTGACAGATGAAATCTCCCTCTTGGGGGAGAGAATTTGAAGTCTAGAAGGTATCCCTGAGATATGATCTCTAACGCCCAGGGATCCTGGACATCTCTTGCCCAAGCCTGGGCGAAGAGAGAAAGTCTGCCCCCCACTAGATCCGTTCCCGGATCGGGGGCCCTCGATTCATGCTGTCTTAGGGGCAGCAGCAGGTTTCCTGGCCTGCTTGCCCTTGTTCCAGGACTGGTTAGGTCTCCAGCATTGTCTGTAGCGAGCAACAGCTCCTTCCTGTTTTGGTGCAGAGGAAGTTGATGCTGCTCCTGCTTTGAAATTACGAAAGTAACGAAAATTAGACTGTCTAGCCTTAGGTTTGGCTCTGTCTTGAGGCAGGGCATGGCCTTTACCTCCTGTAATGTCAGCGATAATTTCTTTCAACCCGGGCCCGAATAAGGTCTGCCCTTTGAAAGGTATATTAAGCAATTTAGATTTAGAAGTAACGTCAGCTGACCAGGATTTTAGCCACAGTGCTCTGCGTGCCTGAATGGCGAATCCGGAATTCTTAGCCGTAAGTTTAGTTAAATGTACTACGGCATCTGAAATAAATGAGTTAGCTAACTTAAGGGCTTTAAGCTTGTGTGTAATCTCATCTAATGGAGCTGATTCAAGTGTCTCTTCCAGAGACTCAAACCAAAATGCTGCTGCAGCCGTGACAGGCGCAATGCATGCAAGAGGTTGCAATATAAAACCTTGTTGAACAAACATTTTCTTAAGGTAACCCTCTAACTTTTTATCCATTGGATCTGAAAAGGCACAGCTATCCTCCACCGGGATAGTGGTACGCTTAGCTAAAGTAGAAACTGCTCCCTCCACCTTAGGGACCGTTTGCCATAAGTCCCGTGTGGTGGCGTCTATTGGAAACATCTTTCTAAATATCGGAGGGGGTGAGAACGGCACACCGGGTCTATCCCACTCCTTAGTAACAATTTCAGTAAGTCTCTTAGGTATAGGAAAAACGTCAGTACTCGCCGGTACCGCAAAATATTTATCCAACCTACACATTTTCTCTGGTATTGCAACTGTGTTACAATCATTCAGAGCCGCTAACACCTCCCCTAGTAATACACGGAGGTTTTCCAGCTTAAATTTAAAATTTGAAATATCTGAATCCAGTTTGTTTGGATCAGAACCGTCACCCGCAGAATGAAGCTCTCCGTCCTCATGTTCTGCAAATTGTGACGCAGTGTCTGACATGGCCCTAATATTATCAGCGCACTCTGTTCTCACCCCAGAGTGATCACGCTTACCTCTTAGTTCTGGTAATTTAGCCAAAACTTCAGTCATAACAGTAGCCATATCCTGTAATGTGATTTGTAATGGCCGCCCAGATGTACTCGGCGCTACAATATCACGCACCTCCCGAGCGGGAGATGCAGTTACTGACACGTGAGGCGAGTTAGTCGGCATAACTCTCCCCTCGTTGTTTGGTGAAATATGTTCAATTTGTACAGATTGACTTTTATTTAAAGTAGCATCAATACAGTTAGTACATAAATTTCTATTGGGCTCCACTTTGGCTTTAGCACATATAGCACAGATATCTTCCTCTGAATCAGACATGTTTAACACACTAGCAAATAAACTAGCAACTTGGAAATACTTTTCAAGTAATTTACTATAATATGAAAACGTACTGTGCCTATAAGAAGCACAGAAAAAGTTATGACAGTTGAAAATTAATAAACTGAAAAGTTATAGCATCAAATCTTTGTAAAAAACACAATTTTAGCAAAGGATTGCTCCCATTAGCAAAGGATAACTAACCCTGATAGCAGAAAAAAAAAAAATACAGAAATAAACGTTTTTGTTTTTTTTATCACAGTCAACTACAATCTCACAGCTCTGCTGTGAGTGATTACCTCCCTCAAAACAAGTTTTGAAGACCCCTGAGTTCTGTAGAGATGAACCGGATCATGCAGGGAAGACAATAAACTTCTGACTGAATTTTTTGATGCGTAGCAAAAGCACCAAAAAAGGCCCCTCCCCCTCACACATAACAGTGAGAGAGATCAGTAAACTGTCATAAATTAAATAAAACGACTGCCAAGTGGAAAAAAATAGTGCCCAAAACATTTTTTCACCCAGTACCTCAGAAAATTAAACGATTTTACATGCCAGCAAAAAACGTTTAACATTAATAAATTGAGTGTTATTAAAAAGCCTGTTGCTAGTCCCTGCAAATTAGGCTAAAGTTTTATGCATACAGTATAATTCCAGTTAAGTGCCATTCCCCAGAATACTGAAGTGTAAAATATACATACATGACAGCCTGATACCAGTTGCTGCTACTGCATTTAAGGCTGAGTTTACATTATATCGGTATGGCAGAATTTTCTCATCAATTCCATTGTCAGAAAATAATAAGCTGCTACATACCTCTTTGCAGATTAATCTGCCCGCTGTCCCCTGATCTGAAGTTTACCTCTCCTCAGATGGCCGAGAAACAGCAATATGATCTTAACTACTCCGGCTAAAATCATAGAAAAACTCAGGTAGATTCTTCTTCAAATTCTACCAGAGAAGGAATAACACACTCCGGTGCTATTATAAAATAACAAACTTTTGATTGAAGGTATGAAACTAAGTATAATCACCACAGTCCTCTCACACATCCTATCTATTCGTTGGGTGCAAGAGAATGACTGGTAATGGCAGTTAGGGGAGGAGCTATATAGCAGCTCTGCTGGGTGAATCCTCTTGCACTTCCTGTTGGGGAGGAGATAATATCCCATAAGTAATGGATGATCCGTGGACTGGATACACTTAACAAGAGAAATATTAGTTTTTAATTTCTTCAAGCAAGAGTTTGTTATTTTAAATGGTACCGGTTTGTACTATTTACTCTCAGGCAGCAGATGGATCTGACGGAGGTCAGGAAATCAAAGATTTTATCCATCTGCCGAGCTCTTCATTCCATTCCTCGGCCGTCAGTGGCTCAGTGTATGGAGGTAATCGGTTTAATGGTAGCGGCAATGGACATAGTTCCGTTTGCTTGCTTGCATCTCAGACCACTGCAACTTTGCATGCTCAAACAGTGGAATGGGGATTATGCAGATTTATCTCCTCAGATAAATCTGGACCAAGAGACCAGAGACTCTCTTCTTTGGTGGTTGTCACAGGATCATCTGTCCAAGGGAATGTGTTTCCGCAGGCCAGCGTGGGTCATAGTGACGACGGACGCCAGCCTATTGGGCTGGGGTGCAGTCTGGAATTCCCTGAAAGCACAGGGATTGTGGACTCAGGAGGAGGCTCTCCTCCCGATAAATATTCTAGAACTGAGAGCGATATTCAACGCGCTTCAGGCGTGGCCTCAGCTGGCGTCGGCCAGATTCATAAGATTCCAGTCGGACAATATCACGACTGTAGCATATATCAATCATCAGGGGGGAACAAAGAGTTCTCTAGCGATGATAGAGGTTACCAAAATAATTCAATGGGCAGAGACTCACTCTTGCCATCTATCAGCAATCTATATCCCAGGAGTGAAGAACTGGGAAGCGGATTTTCTAAGTCGTCCAATTCTGGTGTGCAATGGGGCACACCAGAATTGGATCTGATGGCGTCTCGTCAGAATGCCAAACTTCCTCGATACGGGTCCAGGTCAAGGGATCCTCAGGCAGTAATGATAGATGCTCTAGCAGTACCCTGGTCGTTCAACCTGGCTTATGTGTTTCCACCATTTCCTCTCCTTCCTCGTTTGATTGCCAGAATCAAACAGGAGAGAGCTTCGGTGATTTTGATAGCACCTGCGTTGCCACGCAGGACTTGGTATGCAGACCGGGTGGACATGTCATCTCTTCCACCATGGACTCTGCCACTGAGACAGGACCTTCTGATTCAAGGTACGTTCCAGCATCCAAATCTTGTCTCTCTGCGACTGACTGCGGTCATAGATACCTTGATTCAGGCTAGAAAGCCTGTCACCAGGAAAATTTATCGTAAGATATGGCGTAAATATCTTTATTGGTGCGAATCCAAAGGCTACTCATAGAGTAAGATCAGGATTCCTAGGATTTTGTCCTTTCTCCAAGAAGGATTGGAGAAGGGGCTATCAGCTAGTTCCTTAAAGGGACAGATATCTGCTTTATCAATTCTACTGCACAAATGTCTGGCAGATGTTCCAGATGTTCAATCGTTCTGTCAGGCTTTAGTTAGAATCAAGCCTGTGTTTAAACCTGTTGCTCCGCCATGGAGTTTGAATTTAGTTCTTAAGGTTCTTCAAGGGGTTCCGTTTGAACCTATGCATTCCATAGATATTAAGCATCTATCTTGGAAAGTTCTGTTTTTAGTTGCTATCTCTTCGGCTCGAAGAGTTTCTGAACTATCTGCATTGCAATACGACTCGCCTTATCTTGTTTTCCATGCTGATAAGGTGGTTTTGCGTACCAAACCTGGATTCCTTCCTAAGGTTGTTACTAATAAGAATATTAATCAGGAAATTGTTGTTCCTTCTCTGTGTCCTAATCCTTCCTCTAAGAAGGAGCATCTATTGCACAATTTGGACGTGGTTCGTGCTTTAAAGTTTTACTTGCAAGCGACCAAAGATTTCCGTCAAACGTCTTCTTTGTTTGTTGTCTATTCTGGAAAACGTAGAGGTCAAAAAGCTACGGCTACCTCTCTTGCCTTTTGGCTGAAAAGCATCATCCGTTTGGCATATGAGACTGCTGGACAGCAGCCTCCTGAAAGAATTACAGCTCACTCTACTAGAGCAGTGGCTTCCACATGGGCTTTTAAAAATTATGCTTCTGTTGAACAGATTTGTAAGGCTGCGACTTGGTCTTCGCTTCATACCTTTTCCAAATTTTACAAATTTGATACCTTTGCTTCTTCAGAGTCTATTTTTGGGAGAAAAGTTCTTCAAGCAGTGGTGCCTTCTGGTTAACCATCTGTCTTGTCCCTCCCGTTCATCCGTGTCCTGTAGCTTTGGTATTGTATCCCACATGTAAAAGATGAATCCGTGGACTTGTCTTACCTTTATAGAAGAAAACTAAATTTATGCTTACCTGATAAATTGATTTCTTCTATGGTAAGACGAGTCCACGGCCCGCCCTGTCATTTTAAGACAGATTGTATTTTTTTATTTAAACTCAGTCACCTCTGCACCTTGTAGTTTCTCCTTTTTCTTCCTGTACCTTCGGTCGAATGACTGGGGGGTGGAGCTAAGGGAGGAGCTATATAGACAGCTCTGCTGTGGTGCTTTTTGCCACTTCCTGTAGGGAAGGATAATATCCCACAAGTAAAGGATGAATCCGTGGACTCGTCTTACCATAGAAGAAATCAATTTATCAGGTAAGCATAAATTTAGTTTTCTCTATTGGATGATGGTCTTGCAGAAAGCCACATTGATGATAAGATTTTTGAGTTTTTGGTAGTGGATAATCCCATTACCCCTATTATACATCTCTTACCTAAAGTTCATAAAAGCATTCAAAATGTTAAAGGTAGACCAATAGTGTCAGGTATCGGCTCGCTTTGCGAGCCGCTATCTGAATGGCTAGACAGCATTCTACAGCCTTTGGTTTTCACACTACCAAGTTTCCTAAGGGATACTAAACATGTATTACAAATTTTCAACAACTATATTTGGGAAGATAATTATAACTGGCTCACAATCGATGTGGTGGCCTTATACTCCTCAATCCCTCATACAATGGGTAAACTAGCAGTGAAATACTTTTTGGAAAGAAAGTCAAATTATACCAAAGAGTTCATTGAGTTTATTTTTGAAGTTCTACAATACCTCCTTACACACAATTACTTTAAGTTTGAGGATTCCTTTTACCTTCAGCTGCAAGGAACGGCAATGGGGGCAAAATTTGCGCCCTCATACGCAAACTTAGTAATGGGGTGGTTTGAATTGAATATGATATATGGAGAATGCAATCAATATGCCCAATACATCAAACATTACCATCGCTACGTTGATGACCTGATATTGGTGTGGGATGGTAATCCATCATTCATAGATACATTTGTGGAATTTTTAAACGGCAATGAATGGGGCCTAAAATTTACTTTTGAAACAAATCAAACTATCATCAATTTTCTGGATGTTCAATTGAGTCATGCTGTCGGCACAAATAAAGTTAAATCCCTCATATATAGGAAGCCCATATCTGGGAATACTCTCCTACATGGGAAAAGTAATCATCCCCCTAATGTTCCATACGCCATTGCCAAAGGGCAATTCATTAGGGTAAAAAGAAACTGTTCTGACAATGCTGATTTTGTCACTCAGAGTGAAGATTTAAAGGATTACTTTCTGTTATCATTTTTAAGCTAAACAACTAACATATTAAAGTTAATAAACATTAATTAAAACCTACTGACCTATATTTTCTCCAAAACGAAGTTTCATAACGTTCTAAAAGTTATATCTTTTATTCGCCGATGATGTCACATTATCCTGCCCACTATTTTCAGCACTGCGTGTTCAAAATACTTAAACCAATAACTTTGTGTTTAAAGTGCCATTTTGAAACCTAGGTATTGTAAACGGATTGGTACAGAGCAAAGGATACCCACAGAGTGGGTTTGGAAAACAATTAAATTTGCAGACAAGATTTCTGATATACGGTAGAGATATGTTAATGAAATGCTATTGATAAAAAGCGTATTTGGGGTAGTTAGTTAGTAACAGGCATAGAAAATATTTACTTACAGTGGCCCTTTAACACAAAGATTATTGCACAGAGGCTATCAGAATTTGGCTATTCTTGAAGTTAAAACAGAGGTAGATAATCTAGAGAGAAGTACCCTATTATTGGATAAAGTTCACCCCAAGAAAGTTCCAGGTGATCGTGTCACCTTTGTCACACAATACTCATCTGATTACAACGAAATCTGCAAAATTGTTCGCAGACATTTACCTATGCTTAAAGCAGATGAGGGATTAGTGACAACTATAGAGAAAGGATGTAATTTTTCTTATAGAAGGGGTATCACTGTAGGCAACCAAATCTTGCCCAGTGTTCTATCTAAAAAATCAACAGCCTCAAGCTCTTGGCTTAGTGCAAAGGGAATGTACAGATGTGGGTACAGTGCTTGTATTCCTTGTAGTTTTACCAATAAACAGTATGTAGGCTGTACCTCCAGGGAGGTCAGAGAACGTATTAGACAACATTTATCAGACATCCACAGGTCAGACCCATGCTCAGAAATGGCGAAACATTTTATACAAATACACAACAGTAGCAATGAAACTTTGAAATGGATGGTCATAGAACAGGTGAAAGTACCTACCAGAGGTGGGGATATGAATAAGACTCTCTTAAAACAAGAAGCTTATTGGATCTTCACATTAGAGTCACGTTTCCCAAAGGGGTACAACTCTTTATATGATGTTGTAAACTTCTGGGAATAGTTGAACATATTGTGTATTATATGTAGAATATTTGCAAACAAGTCAATTATCACCATTTGTGTATAGCCTGCTATCCACCGTTTATATTATATGCGCTCATGTGCATTTGTAAAACAGTCTTACACTAAAGGTGTTATAGCATCTGCTGTTTAAGTCAACATCTGTCATTTCAGGCTTTAATCAATATATATATATATACAGTATATTCATTTCCATCTAATGTAAAGTGAGGTTATACTATTTTGACCATGTCTTTACATATATGCATATATTCAACTTTTAGTGTATGTGCGTATACATTTATATGTATATCTTTTAAGTCATCTTTTATATGTATTTACACTATTCCTTTACATATGCACTGGTTATTACTTTTGTTACAGAGGCCGATATTTGATAACACAGGCAAAATATAATTTTCTTTCAATTTGCATTCAATATGAAGCGTTGTAGTACATATGATTATGACCACGCTCTTTATATATACGTTGTTTATTTCACTTTCATTTTTAGTCTGTTGGAACTATTAATTATATTTTGTAGAATCAGTGCCAATCATGTAACCATCTGTATATGTTAGTTGTTCATTTATTCATCTATGTTACATTTTTAAATTTTCACTTAAATTCATTGTATCCATTAACACAGTTTGTAGATACCTCAATTCATACATTGTCTGTTCATTTTGGGAAAGTAAGGAATTGTTCTGATTGCTTTAGAATATGTCTAACATTAATAACTGTCAGTTTGTGGTATAAAATAACCATATTATTTATTTTTTATTTTGCATTCTAATTTGAATAATAATTATTTTGAACTGAATTATTTTTGTTTTGTACAATTGAGTTAGCATATATATATCGTGGTTATCAACACGTGTGTACAATCTCAGCTATTATATGATGATTGCAATTAAGAGTTTCTTAATGGTGGTTTTCTTTGTGGAGTTAATGTCTATGAGTAAGGCCATTGGCCGAAAGATGTCAGACTTTCTTTACTGATTTCTGTCATAACATTTTAACTTTGACCATTAAAATTTGGACTTTTTATCTAAGGCACTCATTGCTTCGTTTTTCTCCATTGTATCTATATATATATTTATACTGTATATGTATGTGTGTGTATATATATATATATATATATATATATATACTGTGTGTGTGTATATATATATATATATATATATATATATATATATATATATATATATATATATATATATATATACACACAATATGTGTGTGTGTGTGTGTGCATTGGAGCTCTTAGCAGTCAAGTAGCTGAAAACATAAAAAATAATATTTATGCAATATTCATATTTAATAAAGTGTTTAACTATGTATTTACTTTTAATATTTCACAATCCAATGTTCTGCATATAGGGAAATATGTTCTAAGTATTTATAAATATATATTCCTATATATATCTGTATATATCTATACCTATATATAAGTTCAGAACTGCTTTCCATTATAAATTATTTTTTTCAAGTGCTCATATCTTTGTAGTGGAATCAAATATTTCTTTCATGCAAGTGGCAAGAGTCCATGAGCTAGTGACGTATGGGATATACATTTCTACCTGGAAGGGGGCAAAGTTTCCCAAACCTCAAAATACCTATAAATACACCTCCCACCTCACTCATACTTCAGTTTCCAACTTCGTTGGAGGATGGTGAAGCAAGTTGTGCTTGATTTCATCTGATAAAGGCGCTTCTAAGCATTTTGAAGCCCAGTTTCTGTCAAAGTACAGTGTTTTTCTGAGGGATGTGAAGGGAGTATTTGCCTAATGATGTCATGTTTTCACCTATGGGAAATCTATTCTAAGGCTCTCTGTAAATTCGGTATTGGGGATTCATCTGCCACCTCCCTTTACAAATAAACATTATACACCTCTACCATTACCTCTGCTGATATGTTTCAGTACTGGTTTGGCTGTCTGCTATATGTGGATGGGTGTCTTCAGGTAAGTATATATCTTTTTTTAAGACACTCTCAGCTATGTTTGGCACTTTATATTTTAAAGTTTAAAATATATATTGCATATATTTGCCATGAGTCAGGTCTATGTTTATTTCTCTTTGCACAGTCTAACAGTTTCAGCATGGAAAACTATGTTTGGGAGAAATTTAGTAAATTTTTTCCTACCTGAGATTCCAGCTAGTTGTAACTTCGGTCCTTTTTTTTCAAATTTTCGTGGGCAAATTAGGCTTGCGATGGCGCAAAATGCTTCTATTTATTGTGTCATTCTTGGCACAAATTTTTTTTGTGTGAATGTTGCGTTTGTTGTGATTTGAGTCACGTTATTTCTTGTGTCTTTGTTGACGCAAATTTTTTTGCTGCAAAGTCGCGCTTGTTATGACCCGAATCATGTCATTCCTGTTAATCTTGGCGCCAAAAGTTTTTTTTCTCAGTATTTGCGTCATCTTTGTTGGCGTCATTTTTGGCGCCAACATTTTTTTGTTATATTAAGTCTCTCCCTCTTTTGCTCTCTGCTTTCATTTGTTACAGAGGGCTATGATATTTGCTTTTGTTTTTCATATAAGCATTTTTCCCATTCCTAAAACTGCTATTTTGTGGAAATTGGATATTTTGTTCTTTTTTGTTACATTTTTCACAATGTCTCAAACTGATTCTGCCTCTGATGTTACTGTAGAAACTATGCTGCCTGTACACAATTTCTACCAAAGCGAAGTGTGTATATTGTTTAATTAACTGATTTTATTTCAGCTTCAGCTCATATATGGGGCATTTGTTATGTTGTATTATTCATACTGATAATGTTTGTGTAGTACATATACATCTACTTTTTTACCTTCACAGTATAATGTACATGAAATTACTGTTGATATAAAGGATTATATTGCAAAAGACATAGAGAAGGCTATGACTGCTATTTCACCTTCAAATTAACGTAAACAATCTCTCCTAACTTCTCATAAACCTATGAAGTTTGTATTGATCGACAGCATACTGTAGTATTTCTGTTGATGTGGTTTTCTCTAAATCAGAGGATCCTATTTCAGAGATTGATTTTGATAAATCAAACTTTCAATTCAATGTATTCATTCTTTATTAAGGAAGTATTTTTTACTTTGAGTATCGAGGAATCTAGTCCTCTTGATAACAAGAATAGCAAATGTTTGAATTCTGGTTTTTAAGCTTCTGAGGTAACTCTTAATGTTTTTCTTATTCCAGATGCTATATATCATATGTTTTGTAAGGAATCTAAACTTAGTGCTTCTTTTTACCTTTATTCTAGCCTTTAAAAGCTATATACTTTACCTATGGCTAGTTTAGTGTTTTTAGGTAAAAATCCCTAAAGGTGGGGCTATTTCTTCTCTTGCCGAACGTACTTCTATCCTACGGAAGATATTTCTTCTTTTAATGATCTTTTAGATAGGAAGTTTGTTTCCTATCTTATGAGAAGCATGTTTACATATTGGCCATATTGTTTAACCTGCCATTTCTATGGCTAAGGTTGCTTCTGTTTCAACTTTTTTGGTTGGACAGTTTAGTTATCAGATCCTGATTTGTCTAAGCATTGTTCTTTTACTTCAACATGCTAATCATTTCATTTACGATGCTATATTTTATGTCTTTTTTTTTTCTTCAAAGCTTTATTGATGTGAATAAACAGTGTACAATCAGAGAATAAAGAAAAAATAATGTTACATACATTGCACTGTACAGTCATAGTTACAAACATCGTAACCAAGTAGCTTTTCACATCTATAAACAAAAAATAAGTAATTCCGTCCGTCAGGTCACCCCCAAGGGTGGAAACTAAAGTGTCCAATTTTTATTTCTCCAACATAGGTGTGTCCGGTCCACGGCGTCATCCTTACTTGTGGGATATTCTCTTCCCCAACAGGAAATGGCAAAGAGCCCAGCAAAGCTGGTCACATGATCCCTCCTAGGCTCCGCCTACCCCAGTCATTCTCTTTGCCGTTGTACAGGCAACATCTCCACGGAGATGGCTTAGAGTTTTTTAGTGTTTAACTGTAGTTTTTATTATTCAATCAAGAGTTTGTTATTTTTAAATAGTGCTGGTATGTACTATTTACTCTGAAACAGAAAAGAGATGAAGATTTCTGTTTGTATGAGGAAAATGATTTTAGCAACCGTTACTAAAATCCATGGCTGTTCCACACAGGACTGTTGAGAGGAATTAACTTCAGTTGGGGGAACAGTGAGCAGTCTTTTGCTGCTTGAGGTATGACACATTCTAACAAGACGATGTAATGCTGGAAGCTGTCATTTTCCCTATGGGATCCGGTAAGCCATTTTTATTCAGACAGTAAATAAGGGCTTCACAAGGGCTTATTAAGACTGTAGACATTTTCTGGGCTAAATCGATTCATATATTACACATATTTAGCCTTGAGGAATCATTTAATCTGGGTATTTTTGTTAAATAATATCGGCAGGCACTGTTTTAGACACCTTATTCTCTAGGGGCTTTCCCTAATCATAGGCAGAGCCTCATTTTCGCGCCGGTATTGCGCACTTGTTTTTGAGAAGCATGACATGCAGTCGCATGTGTGAGGAGCTCTGATACATAGAAAAGACTTTCTGAAGGCGTCATTTGGTATCGTATTCCCCTTTGGGCTTGGTTGGGTCTCAGCAAAGCAGATACCAGGGACTGTAAAGGGGTTAAAGTTAAAAACGGCTCCGGTTCCGTTATTTTAAGGGTTAAAGCTTCCAAATTTGGTGTGCAATACTTTTAAGGCTTTAAGACACTGTGGTGAAAATTTGGTGAATTTTGAACAATTCCTTCATACTTTTTCGCAATTGCAGTAATAAAGTGTGTTCAGTTTAAAATTTAAAGTGACAGTAACGGTTTTATTTTAAAACGTTTTTTGTACTTTGTTATCAAGTTTATGCCTGTTTAACATGTCTGAACTACCAGATAGACTGTGTTCTGAATGTGGGGAAGCCAAGGTTCCTTCTCATTTAAATAAGTGTGATTTATGTGACACTGAAAATGATGCCCAAGATGATTCCTCAAGTGAGGGGAGTAAGCATGGTACTGCATCATTCCCTCCTTCGTCTACACGAGTCTTGCCCACTCAGGAGGCCCCTAGTACATCTAGCGCGCCAATACTCCTTACTATGCAACAATTAACGGCTGTAATGGATAATTCTATCAAAAACATTTTAGCCAAAATGCCCACTTATCAGCGTAAGCGCGACTGCTCTGTTTTAGATACTGAAGAGCATGAGGACGCTGATGATAATGGTTCTGAAATGCCCCTACACCAGTCTGAGGGGGCCAGGGAGGTTTTGTCTGAGGGAGAAATTTCAGATTCAGGGAAAATTTCTCAACAAGCTGAACCCGATGTGATTACATTTAAATTTAAGTTGGAACATCTCCGCGCTCTGCTTAAGGAGGTATTATCCACTCTGGATGATTGTGAGAATTTGATCATCCCAGAGAAACTATGTAAAATGGACAAGTTCTTAGAGGTCCCGGGGCTCCCAGAAGCTTTTCCTATACCCAAGCGGGTGGCGGACATTGTAAATAAAGAATGGGAAAGGCCCGGTATACCTTTCGTCCCTCCCCCCATATTTAAAAAATTGTTTCCTATGGTCGACCCTAGAAAGGACTTATGGCAGACTGTCCCCAAGGTCGAGGGAGCGGTTTCTACTTTAAACAAACGCACCACTATACCCATAGAAGATAGTTGTGCTTTCAAAGATCCTATGGATAAAAAATTAGAAGGTTTGCTTAAAAAGATGTTTGTTCAGCAAGGTTACCTTCTACAACCAATTTCATGCATTGTCCCTGTCACTACAGCCGCGTGTTTCTGGTTCGATGAGCTAGTAAAGGCGATCGATAGTGATTCTCCTCCTTATGAGGAGATTATGGACAGAATCCGTGCTCTCAAATTGGCTAATTCTTTCACCCTAGACGCCACTTTGCAATTGGCTAGGTTAGCGGCGAAGAATTCTGGGTTTGCTATTGTGGCGCGTAGAGCGCTTTGGTTGAAATCTTGGTCAGCGGATGCGTCTTCCAAGAACAAACTCCTTAACATTCCTTTCAAGGGGAAAACGCTGTTTGGCCCTGACTTGAAATAGATTATCTCTGATATCACTGGGGGTAAGGGCCACGCCCTTCCTCAGGATAGGTCTTTCAAGGCCAAAAATAAACCTAATTTTCGTCCCTTTCGTAGAAACGGACCAGCCCCAAGTGCTACGTCCTCTAAGCAAGAGGGTAATACTTCTCAAGCCAAGCCAGCCTGGAGACCAATGCAAGGCTGGAACAAGGGAAAGCAGGCCAAGAAACCTGCCACTGCTACCAAGACAGCATGAAATGTTGGCCCCCGATCCGGGACCGGATCTGGTGGGGGGCAGACTCTCTCTCTTCGCTCAGGCTTGGGCAAGAGATGTTCTGGATCCTTGGGCACTAGAAATAGTGTCCCAAGGTTATCTTCTGGAATTCAAGGGGCTTCCCCCAAGGGGGAGGTTCCACAGGTCTCAATTGTCTTCAGACCACATAAAGAGACAGGCATTCTTACATTGTGTAGAAGACCTGTTAAAAATGGGAGTGATTCATCCTGTTCCATTAGGAGAACAAGGGATGGGGTTCTACTCCAATCTGTTCATAGTTCCCAAAAAAGAGGGAACGTTCAGACCAATCTTAGATCTCAAGATCTTAAACAAGTTTCTCAAGGTTCCATCGTTCAAAATGGAAACCATTCGAACAATTCTTCCTTCCATCCAGGAAGGTCAATTCATGACCACGGTGGATTTAAAGGATGCGTATCTACATATTCCTATCCACAAGGAACATCATCGGTTCCTAAGGTTCGCATTCCTGGACAAGCATTACCAGTTCGTGGCGCTTCCTTTCGGATTAGCCACTGCTCCAAGGATTTTCACAAAGGTACTAGGGTCCCTTCTAGCGGTGCTAAGACCAAGGGGCATTGCAGTAGTACCTTACTTGGACGACATTCTGATTCAAGCGTCGTCCCTTCCTCAAGCAAAGGCTCACACGGACATAGTCCTGGCCTTTCTCAGATCTCACGGATGGAAAGTGAACGTGGAAAAGAGTTCTCTATCTCCGTCGACAAGGGTTCCCTTCTTGGGAACAATAATAGACTCCTTAGAAATGAGGATTTTTCTGACAGAGGCCAGAAATACAAAACTTCTAAACTCTTGTCAAACACTTCATTCCGTTCCTCTTCCTTCCATAGCGCAGTGCATGGAAGTAATAGGTTTGATGGTAGCGGCAATGGACATAGTTCCTTTTGCGCGCATTCATCTAAGACCATTACAACTGTGCATGCTCAGTCAGTGGAATGGGGACTATACAGACTTGTCTCCGAAGATACAAGTAAATCAGAGGACCAGAGACTCACTCCGTTGGTGGCTGTCCCTGGACAACCTGTCACAAGGGATGACCTTCCGCAGACCAGAGTGGGTCATTGTCACGACCGACGCCAGTCTGATGGGCTGGGGCGCGGTCTGGGGATCCCTGAAAGCTCAGGGTCTTTGGTCTCGGGAAGAATCTCTTCTACCAATAAATATTCTGGAACTGAGAGCGATATTCAATGCTCTCAAGGCTTGGCCTCAGCTAGCAAAGGCCAAGTTCATACGGTTTCAATCAGACAACATGACGACTGTTGCGTACATCAACCATCAGGGGGGAACAAGGAGTTCCCTGGCGATGGAAGAAGTGACCAAAATCATTCAATGGGCGGAGACTCACTCCTGCCACCTGTCTGCAATCCACATCCCAGGAGTGGAAAATTGGGAAGCGGATTTTCTGAGTCGTCAGACATTACATCCGGGGGAGTGGGAACTCCATCTGGAAATCTTTGCCCAAATTACTCAACTGTGGGGCATTCCAGACATGGATCTGATGGCCTCTCGTCAGAACTTCAAGGTTCCTTGCTACGGGTCCAGATCCAGGGATCCCAAGGCGACTCTAGTAGATGCACTAGTAGCACCTTGGACCTTCAAACTAGCTTATGTATTCCCGCCGTTTCCTCTCATCCCCAGGCTGGTAGCCAGGATCAATCAGGAGAGGGCGTCGGTGATCTTGATAGCTCCTGCGTGGCCACGCAGGACTTGGTATGCAGATCTGGTGAATATGTCATCGGCTCCACCATGGAAGCTACCTTTGAGACGAGACCTTCTTGTTCAAGGTCCGTTCGAACATCCGAATCTGGTCTCACTCCAGCTGACTGCTTGGAGATTGAACGCTTGATCTTATCAAAACGAGGGTTCTCAGATTCTGTTATTGATACTCTTGTTCAGGCCAGAAAGCCTGTAACTAGAAAAATTTACCACAAAATATGGAAAAAATATATCTGTTGGTGTGAATCTAAAGGATTCCCTTGGGACAAGGTAAAGATTCCTAAGATTCTATCCTTTCTTCAAGAAGGATTGGAGAAAGGATTATCTGCAAGTTCCTTGAAGGGACAGATTTCTGCCTTGTCTGTGTTACTTCACAAAAAACTGGCAGCTGTGCCAGATGTTCAAGCCTTTGTTCAGGCTCTGGTTAGAATCAAGCCTGTTTACAAACCTTTGACTCCTCCTTGGAGTCTCAACTTAGTTCTTTCAGTTCTTCAGGGGGTTCCGTTTGAACCCTTACATTCCGTTGATATTAAGTTATTATCTTGGAAAGTTTTGTTTTTGGTTGCAATTTCTTCTGCTAGAAGAGTTTCAGAATTATCTGCTCTGCAGTGTTCTCCTCCTTATCTGGTGTTCCATGCAGATAAGGTGGTTTTACGTACTAAACCTGGTTTTCTTCCAAAAGTTGTTTCTAACAAAAACATTAACCAGGAGATAGTCGTGCCTTCTTTGTGTCCGAAACCAGTTTCGAAGAAGGAACGTTTGTTGCACAATTTGGATGTTGTTCGCGCTCTAAAATTCTATTTAGATGCTACAAAGGATTTTAGACAAACATCTTCCTTGTTTGTTGTTTATTCTGGTAAAAGGAGAGGTCAAAAAGCAACTTCTACCTCTCTCTCTTTTTGGATTAAAAGCATCATCAGCTCATTCCACTAGGGCTGTGGCTTCCACATGGGCCTTCAAGAACGAGGCTTCTGTTGATCAGATATGTAGGGCAGCGACTTGGTCTTCACTGCACACTTTTACCAAATTTTACAAGTTTGATACTTTTGCTTCTTCTGAGGCTATTTTTGGGAGAAAGGTTTTGCAAGCCGTGGTGCCTTCCATTTAGGTGACCTGATTTGCTCCCTCCCTTCATCCGTGTCCTAAAGCTTTGGTATTGGTTCCCACAAGTAAGGATGACGCCGTGGACCGGACACACCTATGTTGGAGAAAACAGAATTTATGTTTACCTGATAAATTACTTTCTCCAACGGTGTGTCCGGTCCACGGCCCGCCCTGGTTTTTTAATCAGGTCTGATAATTTATTTTCTTTAACTACAGTCACCACGGTATCATATGGTTTCTCCTATGCAAATATTCCTCCTTAACGTCGGTCGAATGACTGGGGTAGGCGGAGCCTAGGAGGGATCATGTGACCAGCTTTGCTGGGCTCTTTGCCATTTCCTGTTGGGGAAGAGAATATCCCACAAGTAAGGATGACGCCGTGGACCGGACACACCGTTGGAGAAAGTAATTTATCAGGTAAACATAAATTCTGTTTTTAACTTAATCTTCAATTTTCAATATTATGAGCTTAGGGTATGACGTTGAATTGAATCTAATAGTGAAGAGTAAGGGTGTTAGAGAGGAATTTTATGTCATTTTAACTGATATTAATTTTTGTTTTTAGCCATTTTTGCTAGAAAAGTTTAATGGCTTGAATCTCTGATATGGTGTTTAAATTAAGATTACTATCTCATTATTTTAGGATAGTAATTTTTTAAGATTTTCTATTGGATTTTATTATCTCCTCTATTACTGGGGGAAAGGGAGTCTTTTCTGCCCCAAGTTAAGAAATCTAAGGGTAATTTTTAAGCTCCTAATTGTTTTTTCATTCCCTTAAGGCCTCTGGCTCTGGTTTTAGATTTTTTTATGAATTTGAATAATTCTAAGCCTTATAATTAAACTAATTTCAGCCCCTAAGACTGCATGAAGGTGCAGCCTTTTAACCAGTTCTACTGGTGGGGCGGGGGGGGGGGGCAGATTGAATTTATTTCTGGACAGGTTCTGTTTAAATCAGTGGATTCAGAATATTGTTTTCTCAGGGGTATCGAATAGGTTTCAGAATAAAAACTTTCCATGGTAAGATTTTAAGGGGTTATGGTTCCAGTTCCTCTGCAGAAACGGAGTTTGGGTTTCTATTCAAATCTATTCATTGTCCTAAAGAAAAAAATTGTTCAGACCAATTCTGGATCTGACATTTTTATATCGTTTTGTAAGAGTCACAACTTTCAAGTTGGTGACTTCAGGCACTATTCTGCCTTTCTGTTTAGCAAGGTTACTTCATGTTCACAATAGACTTACAGGAGGCTTATTTTCAATTAATTCAAACCACTATTGTTTTCTGAGATTCTCTTTTCTAGATAAGCATTACCAATTTGTCGCTCAGAGATTCTTTTCAAAGATTCTTAATGCCCTTGTATCTGTATTCAGAGAGAAGGGTATTGCGGTGTTTCCTTATTTGGATGATATTTGGTACTAGCTTTAAGCTTTTCATTCAGCAGAATCTAACTTGAAACAACTAATGTGGTTTCCTCAAGACATGGTTGGAGGATCAATTTACAATAGTGTTTCTTAAATCCTTAGACAAGGGTCACCTTTTTAGGTTTCCAGATACATTTTAGTGTCTATGATTCTTTCTCTGATAGACTAGAGACCAATGAAGTTAATTTTAGTTTGTCAACCTTCAGTCTCTATTTTTTCCTTCAGTGGTTATGTGCATGGAAGTTTTTTTTTTCATGACTGCAGCATCAGGTGCGATCCTCTTTGCTCGTTTTCGTTTGGGGCCTCTAAGGCTTTCCATGTTGCACCATAGGTGCAGGGATTATTTTCAGTTATTACAACTGATATACTTAAATCCCAACACTTTTTTCTCTCTGATTTGGTGGTTGGACTATCACCTTATTGTTCAGGGGGCCTCATTTGTTCGCCCCTACCTGGACTGTATTCTCAATAGATGCAAGTTTTTCAGGTGGGGGAGCTGTCTGAGAGTCTCAGGAGGCGAGGTTAACAATCAATATTTTAGAACTCAATGCTATTTTCAAGGCTCTTTAGGCATGGCTTCTTTTGAAGAGACATGGGGAATAAAATAGAAAAAGCGCTCGAGAGAAAACAATCCTGCTAGATCTCAATTTAACCCCTCCAGTTAAAACTACTAACCATAATATACAAAAAGAAAGAGGTAGCGCTAAAGCACGGATAAATAACTCAATGTATAACAGTGGGAATAAACAATGTATCGACTTGCTCAAGCAATTATACTAAAACAGCATATGTAATTAAAACATTTAATATGAAACAAATTTATAACTCAAGTAAATACAATAAAATATAAAAAAGGGACATCTCCCTGTAAAATAACAGTAAAAAGAACCAGCATAAAGATAATTAACGAATCAGTACATGAATTCCAGACTGAGGAATAAGTCTGAACACGCTAAAAATTATTTTGAAGAGACAACTTTTACATTTGTTTTTTAAACAGACAACATCACAACAGTGGTATATGTCAATCATCAAGGAGGGACTCGCAGTCCTTCAGTAATGGAGGAAGTATCTCGGATACTTTCTGTGATATCCCTTTAAGACTTTCTGACTATCAGCACTTCCTCCTATTTAAGGAAGTGCTTCTCCATTACTCAGTGCCTGAAAATTAAAGTGGATTCTCTCATCCTTTGCTATTGCTCATTTCAAGCAATTTATTTTCCCTTTCAGGTCTAAAGTATTTAATAATTTTTGAAGGCTGTTTGTACTCAAAGTTTGCTGCACTTCTTTCCTGATTCCTTTTTTGGGACCGTTACTTCTAATCATATTCCTACGCTTCCGGAACTCTATCACTCACAGCTGAAGCCGCACTCACACATGCTGCTACCGGACGCCGCTTTCTAATATTCTCCGGTTTAGTATATACTCTGCTGCTAATACCGCTCTCCACGCTTCACCATCGTTTCTGGGGAAATCTGGTCTTATCACCACGCTGGTATTGGTATCGTATTGTATACAAAGTTTAAGGTTTACAAATATAACGCTAAGTGTCATTACTTACCTGAGCTGTATTTTCACTGAATTAACCTCCTCCTTGCTGCTCAATATTGCGTGTGTGTTGGATCATTGTATATATATTTTAGAGTGTTTGTGTGAGTGCGTGAAACTAAAGGAAAGTTATTTGAACATTACTTTACTAAGATTTGAACTTTATCAACTTATTTCATATCCTGAATTTAAAGGAATTTTTTCTCATTTTTTCTTTGATCATAAACGAATCATTGTTTATATAGTAGAAGCTATATAAGCTTCTCACATAAGAATTATTATTAACATTCATAGAGGTATAGTCCATACTTTCATTTCAATTACTAAAGTAAATGCTCACCTTGTGCATGCGAGTATATTAAGTTATATATATTTGCTGTTTACAAGAATAGAGCTACATTCCCTTTATTTTATTTTTCTCTAAAGTTTGTGAGACAAATTTATTCACACATATCACAGAATTTTCAGGCCATAAAAAGAAAGTTTTTATTTTTTATTTTTTGGAATATGGATCCTAATGAAATTAAAAATGAATTTTCTAATATTCATCAGAAATTAGAATATCTTGCTAGAGCATTAACAGAGGTACAAACTGAAAATAAAGCTCTCAAAACTATAATAAAAGATTGTATGTCAGGGAAAGAAGCAGGAATTGCTGAACCTCACATACAATACCCACAACCATTTTCTGGCAAACGCAGCGAATTCAGGGATTTTAAAAGTGCATGTAAACTTCTTTTCTCACTTAGACCTAAAACATATCATAGTGAAAGGATAAAGGTCTGTACCACTATTTCCTTCCTACAGGGGGAGCCACGCTCCTGGGCCAATAGATTTTTTGAAAGTGAACATTCAATATTGGATTCGCTTGAAGAATTTTTTTTAGCTATGACTGCCTTGTATGAGGATTCCCACACTCAAATAACAGCTGAAAACAAATTAAGATCTATGAAACAAGGGAAAAGAAACATTGAAGAATATATTACTGAATTTCAAATGTGGATAGATGACTCTCAATGGAACGAGATCAGTTTAAAGAATCAATTCAGATTGGGTCTCTCTGAATCCCTTAAAGATGAATTGTCACGTCTAGAGATGCCTGACACACTGAATGGGTTGATGAAATTAAGCACCACCTTGGACCGAAGGTTACGTGAAAGAAAGGCTGAAAAAGCTTCCTATGAAGTGGTACCCAGACGTTCATATCCCTGTTTTACAACCATGGAAAAAGCTGTTTCAAACCAGGTTCCTATGGAAATTGGAACTATAAGGGGTCCTCTAACCCCAGAGGAAAAAATTAGACGTAGATTAGAAAATCTCTGTCTTTATTGTGGACAAAAAGACCACTCCGTCACAAATTGTCCATCTCTATTGAGACAGAAAAAGGGTAAGGGTAGTTTCAAAAACAATATTTTTCACATTTCTCAAAACCCCCATCTCACTCTCACTTTTTCTTTACAGTGGGATCAGAAAAACGTGCGCTCTAACGCTTTGATTGATTCTGGGGCGTCAGGAAACTATATAGACATAGCATATGTTAAGCTCAATAAAATTCCAACTGTTGTCAAGACACATCCTGTTTCTGTTAAACTTATTGATGGTTCTATTATACAACAGGGCCCCATTACTCATCAGACAATCCCTTTACTCATAACAACTGACCAAGGACATTCTGAATATATTACTTTTGACCTCATACCTATCTACATGCATATTATTATCTTAGGTTTCAACTGGTTACAAATACATAATCCTCATATTGACTGGTCATCACAACAAATAAAATTTGACTCTGATTAATGTATAAAGACTTGTTTTCCCTATCAGGTAATCTCTACTATAGAACATGAGCTACCACTAATTTATCAGGACCTGGCAGAGGTATTTGACCTCAAGGAGGCAGAAAACCTCCCACCACATAGGGAATTTGACTGTCCCATTGATTTAATACCGGGATCTCAGATACCACATGGTAAGATTTACCCTCTTTCGCAAGAAGAATTGGTATATCTAAGATCATATTTAGATGAAAACTTGCGAAAAGGGTTCATCTCACACTCAACATCCCCTGCTGCTGCAGGATTATTTTTAGTACGCAACAAAGATGGGACAATAAGACCCATTATAGACTACAGGGCATTGAATGAAATAACAATTAAAAATAGGTATCCTTTACCTCTCATACCAGAGTTACTCGAAAGATTAAATGAGGCCACGATCTACTCGAAATTAGATCTAAAGGGCGCTTATAATCTTATTCGCATAAAGGAAGGGCACGAATGGAAAACCGCGTTCAGAACCCGCTATGGTCTTTTCCAGTATAACGTAATGCCCTTTGGTTTGAGCAATGCTCCCGCAACCTTCCAACATTTTATCAACGAGATTTTTCATGATCTAATGGATATCTGTGTCATCATATATCTAGATGATATTCTGATTTATTCGAAATCTCCCATAGAACATGAAAAACATGTTAGGTGGGTTCTTACTCGACTCAAGGAGCATAAGTTATATGCTAAGCTAGAAAAATGTGTTTTTCATGTCTCAAAAATAAAATTTTTGGGTTATATAATTACCCCAAACAAAATAGAAATGGATCCTGAAAAAGTATCCGCTATTAAAGACTGGCCTAAACCCACTACAGTAAAAGCATTACAGCGATTTATTGGTTTCGCAAATTATTACCGTAAATTTATAAAAAACTTCTCCTCAGTGATAAAACCATTAACACAATTAACTAGCATAAAACAGCGATTTAAGTGGTCTGAACAAGCCCAGAAGACTTTTGATAGTCTTAAGGAAATGTTCACAACAGCTCCAATACTAACACTGCCTAAATTTGATCAACAGTTCCTGTTGGAAGTTGATGCATCTAATACAGGCATAGGGGCTGTTCTTTCCCAACAAAATAAGGAGACAGGTGAAGTTCATCCCATTGCGTTCTATTCAAGAACGTTGACTTGTGCTGAAGCTAACTATAGTGTTGGAGACAAAGAACTCCTTGCTATTAAGTGTTCTCTAGAACAATGGAGACACCTACTAGAAGGATCAGTAATTCCATTCCTTATATATACTGATCATAAAAATTTAGAATACTTAAAAAAGAATAAGACTTTAACAGCAAGGCAAGCAAGATGGTCACTCTTTCTAGATCGCTTTAACTTTCTAATAACTTATAAACCTGGGAGTCAAAACACAAAGGCAGATGCACTTTCACGTATTTATGAGTTACTTCCACATGAACAACCTAACTTCACTATTCCACCAGAAAAGATAATAGGTACTTTAACACCTTTAGAAGAAGAGATTTACAACGCTCTAAAACATGATTCAATACCATTACAAAATTGTTCCAAAGATCCTACTACAGGTCTTTTTTATCATGAAGAAAAGTTATACATACCTGAGAAAATAAGATCTTCCATTCTCACACATACCCATGATGACACCATATCTGGTCACCCAGGGATACAGAAAACCATTGAACTTACCCGTCGTAAGTTTTGGTGGCCAGGAATGAATAAATACATTTATGATTATGTCTCTAGGTGTGAGAATTGTGCTAGAAATAAAATTGAACATAAAAAACCCATAGGGTTACTTAGGCCTCTGCCCATTCCAGATAAACCATGGAGTACTATTGCCATGGATTTTATAGTTGAGTTACCTGCATCACAACAATATAACACTATCATGGTAGTAGTCGACCATTTAACAAGACTGGCTCATTTTATTCCACTTAAGGGATTACCAACTGCCATGACTACAGCTAAAGTATTTCTTGATCAGGTTGTAAGACTACATGGTTTACCCTCTAATATTATTACTGACAGGGGTACCCAATTCACCTCTTCGTTCTGGAGATCTTTGTGTAAATTACTGAAAATTGATCATCGCTACACTACTGCTTTTCATCCTCAGACAAATGGCTTGACAGAAAGACTCAACCAGACTATTGAACACTTTTTACGTTCTTATATTTCACATTTACAAGATGACTGGCTAATTTACCTTCCTATGGCTGAATTTACTCATAATAATTCATTCTGTTCCTCAACCAAAACATCCCCCTTCTTCGCAACTTATGGGTACCATCCTAATACTATAACCTTGTCCCACAAAACAGTAAATTCCCCTTCAGCTTTAGACTTTTCTTCCAAGCTTCAAGATCGATTAAGAGTATTGAAAAAACATCTAGCTGAAGCTAAGGAATACCAAAAGAAATACTATGATCGGAAACATTCAATTGGACCTGAATATAAAATAGGTGACCTAGTATTACTCTCTACTAAAAACCTCAAACTTCAAGTCCCTAGCAAGAAATTGGCTAACCAATTTCTGGGACCTTACCCTGTGGAGCAGGTAATAAATCCCAATGTGGTCAAACTCACGTTACCCAAGGACTACAAGTTTCATCCCACTTTTCATATTTCATTACTAAAACCTTTTGATTCAATGACACGTACGACAGTTGATCTTCCACCTCCTATCTCAGTGGATCTTCCAGAGGAATTTGAAGTTGAATCTATATTGGATTCTAGGATTCGACGACAAAGATTAGAATATCTTATCAGATGGAAGGGTTATGGTCCAGAGGATGATTCCTGGCATCTTCATTCGGAAGTTCATGCCCCTCGTCTGGTGAAGTCATTCCATCATCGTTACCCCCTTAAACCTGGTCTGGAATCCCCGGGGGTGATTCCCTGAGAAGGGGGGGATGTGATATCCCTTTAAGACTTTCTGACTATCAGCACTTCCTCCTATTTAAGGAAGTGCTTCTCCATTACTCAGTGCCTGAAAATTAAAGTGGATTCTCTCATCCTTTGCTATTGCTCATTTCAAGCAATTTATTTTCCCTTTCAGGTCTAAAGTATTTAATAATTTTTGAAGGCTGTTTGTACTCAAAGTTTGCTGCACTTCTTTCCTGATTCCTTTTTTGGGACCGTTACTTCTAATCATATTCCTACGCTTCCGGAACTCTATCACTCACAGCTGAAGCCGCACTCACACATGCTGCTACCGGACGCCGCTTTCTAATATTCTCCGGTTTAGTATATACTCTGCTGCTAATACCGCTCTCCACGCTTCACCATCGTTTCTGGGGAAATCTGGTCTTATCACCACGCTGGTATTGGTATCGTATTGTATACAAAGTTTAAGGTTTACAAATATAACGCTAAGTGTCATTACTTACCTGAGCTGTATTTTCACTGAATTAACCTCCTCCTTGCTGCTCAATATTGCGTGTGTGTTGGATCATTGTATATATATTTTAGAGTGTTTGTGTGAGTGCGTGAAACTAAAGGAAAGTTATTTGAACATTACTTTACTAAGATTTGAACTTTATCAACTTATTTCATATCCTGAATTTAAAGGAATTTTTTCTCATTTTTTCTTTGATCATAAACGAATCATTGTTTATATAGTAGAAGCTATATAAGCTTCTCACATAAGAATTATTATTAACATTCATAGAGGTATAGTCCATACTTTCATTTCAATTACTAAAGTAAATGCTCACCTTGTGCATGCGAGTATATTAAGTTATATATATTTGCTGTTTACAAGAATAGAGCTACATTCCCTTTATTTTATTTTTCTCTAAAGTTTGTGAGACAAATTTATTCACACATATCACACTTTCTTGGACGGAATCTAACTCTTGTCTAATTTCTTTGATTCATATTGCAGGTGTAGACAATTGGGAAGGGGATTATCACAGCAGTCAGACTTTATATCTGGGGGAGTGCTCTCCATCCAGATGTGTTTTTTTCATCTTGTACAGATGTGGGGTCTTCCAGAAATAGATCTGTTGGTCTCTCGTCTATACAAGAAGTTTTCCAGATTCTTTTCCAGGTCCAAGGATCCTCAGGCGGAGATAGTGGATGCTCTATCATTTCTATGGTTTTTACCAACCTGCTTAATTTTTTCTGCCTCTGGTTCTTTTTCCAAGGGTGATCTTCAAGATCATAATGGAACAATTTGTATGTGTTTCTGATAGCTCCAGCTTGGTCTCTCAGGTTTTGGTATACGAACCTTGTCAGGATGTTCAGTTGCCAGCCTTGGCCACTTCCTTTAAGGCCAGACCTTCGGTTTCAGGGGACGTTTTTTTTTACATAGGATCTCAAATTTCTAAAATTTTAAGGTTTGGAAATTGAACTCTTAAGTGTTTAGTCGTAGATGTTTCTCTGATGCAGTTATTAGCACTATGATACAGGCTCGTAAATCTGTTTCTAGGAGATTTTATTTTCGGGTTTGGAAAACCTATATTTCATGATGTTCAACTCATGATTTTTCTTGGCATTCTTTTAGAATTCCTAGGACTTTACAGTTTCTTCAGGTTGGTTTGGATTAACGTTTGGTCTGCAAATTCTTTGGAAGGACAAATTTCTGCTCTTTCTGTCTTATTCCATAGAAAGATTGCTTAGTTTCCTGATATTCACTGTTTTGTTCAGGCTTTGATTCATATTAAACCTGTTTTGAAATTTATTTCTCCTCCTTGGAGTCTCAATTAAGATTTTTCAGACACTTCCTTTTGAGTCTATGTATTCTCTGGACATTCAATTACTTTCTTGGAAAGTGTTTTTTCTTTTGGCTATCTCTTCTGCTTGAACAGTTTCTGTATTGTCTGCTCTCTTTTGTGAGTCTCTTTATCCGTTTTTTCTTTTTTATCAAGATAAAGTTGTTTTGCGGACTTCATTTACATTTTTACCTAAAGTTGTGAATTCTAACAACATCAATAAGGAAATTGCTGTTCTTTCTTTGTGTCCTAATTTTAAGGATACTCTTGTAGGGTGTTTACATTCTTTGGATGTGGTAAGAGCCTTGAAATATTATGTTGAGGCTACTTAAAGGGACATTAAACCCACATTTTTTCTTTCAAGATTTAGATAGAGAATACAATTTTAAACAACTTTCTAAATTACTTCTATTATCTAATTTGCTTCATTCTCTTGAAATTCTTTCCTGAAAAATATATCTAGATAGGCTCAGTAGCTTCTGATAGGTGGCTTCAAATAGATTCCTCATGTGATTGGCTCACCAATGTGCATTGATATTTCTTTAACAAAGGATATCTAAAGATTGCGGCAAGTTAGGTAACAGAAGTAAACTGGAATGTTGTTTAAAATTGTATTCTCTATCTGAATCATGAAATAAATTTTTGAGGTTTAATGGCCCTTTAAGGTTTCTGAAAGACTTATATTCTTTTTGTTATTTTTTCTGTCTTCAGGAAAGGTCAGAAAGTCTCTGTTATTTCTCTGTTTTTTTGGTTCAGACTTTTGATTCACAAAGCTTAGAGAATTACAGCTCATTTTAATAGATCAGTTGCCCCTTCTAGGGCTCTCAAGAATGAAGCTTCAGTTGATCAACTTTGCAAAGCAGCAACTTGGTCTACTTTGCATACTTTTTCATTTTACCATTTTTTCTGTGTTTGCTTCTTCGGAAGCAGCCTTTGGTAGGAAGGTTTTTCAGGCAATTGTCTCAGCTTGATTCTTATGCCTTTGATTTGAGTTTTTTTTAAATATTTAAGAAAACGTAATTATTGTTTGGGATTGAATTTCTCAGCGGAAATAGCTTTTCTTTCATGTAATTAGCAAGAGTCCATGAGCTACTGACGTATGGGATATACATTCCTACCAGGAGGGGCAAAGTTTCCCAAACCTCAAAATGCCTATAAATACACCCCTCACCACACCCACAATTCAGTTTTACAAACTTTGCCTCTCATGGAGGTGGTGAAGTAAGTTTGTGCTAGATTCTACGTTGATATGCGCTCTGCAGCAGGCTGAAGCCCCGGTTTAACTCTCAGAGTGCAGTGAATGTCATTTCCGGCGCCATAGTTGACGCCGGAAGTTTGTTCGTGGTTGCGTCATTTTTTTGACGCATGTGTGTTACAGACGTTTTTTGCGCCAGAGGATGTGGCGTCATACTTGGCGCCAAAAAATGTGGGCGTCGTACTTGGCGTCAAAAAATGTGGGCATCATACTTGTTCCACTTTTTTTCACATTATTTAAGTCTCACTTTTTTGTTGCTTCTGGTTGCTAGAGGCTTGTTTATTTTGCATTTTTTTCCCATTCCTGAAACTGTCATTTAAGGAATTTGATAATTTTGCTTTATATGTTGTTTTTTCTATTACATATTGCAAGATGTCACAACCTGACCCTGGATCAGAATCTACTTCTGGAAAGACGCTGCCTGATGTTGGTTCTACCAAAGCTAAGTGCATTTGTTGTAAACTTTTGGTAACTGTTCCTCCGGCTGTAGTTTGTGTTAGTTGTCATGATAAACTTTCTAACGCAGATAATGTCTCCATTAGTAATAATCCTTTACCTGTTGTTTTTCCTTCAACATCTAATGTTCAGGATGTCCCTGTTAATGTAAAAGAATTTGTTTCTAATTCTATTAGGAAGGCTCTGCCTGTTATTCCTCCTTCCAGTAAACGTAAAAGGTCTTTTAAAACTTCTCATATTTCAGATGAATTTTTAAGTGACCGCCATCATTCTGACTTATCTGTTTCTGATGAGGATCTATCTGGTTCAGAAGATTCTGCCTCAGATATTGACACTGATAAATCTTCATATTTATTTAAGATGGAGTTTATTTGTTCTTTACTTAAAGAAGTGTTGATTGCATTAGGTATGGAGGAGTCTAGTCCTCTTGATACTAAATCTACTAAGCGTTTAAATTCAGTTTTTAAACCTCATAGTTATTCCAAAAGTTTTTCCAGTTCCTGATGCTATTTCAGAAGTAATTTCTAGGGAATGGAATAGTCTGGGTACTTCATTTACTCCTTCTCCAAGGTTTAAGAAATTGTACCCTGTGCCATCTGATAGATTAGAGTTTTGGGACAAAATCCCCAAAGTTGATGGGGCTATCTCTACTCTTGCTAAACGTACTACTATTCCTACGGCAGATAGTACTTCCTTTAAGGATCCTTTAGATAGGAAGCTTGAATCCTTTCTAAGGAGAGCTTATTTATGTTCAGGTAATCTTCTTAGACCTGCTATTTCTTTGGCTGATGTTGCAGCAGCTTCCACTTTCTGGTTGGAGGCTTTAGAGCAACAAGTGTCAGGCCATAATGCTTATAGCATTGTTAAACTTCTTCAACATGCTAATAACTTTGTTTGTGATGCCATTTTTGATATCATTAGAATTGATGTCAGGTATATGTCTTTAGCTATTTTAGCTAGAAGAGCTTCATGGCTTAAATCTTGGAATGCAGATATGACTTCTAAGTCAACATTGCTTTCTCTTTCTTTCCAAGGTAATAAATTATTTGGTTCACAGTTGGATTCAATAATTTCAACTGTTACTGGGGAGAAAGGAGCCTTTTTGCCTCAGGACAAAAAATCTAAAGGTAAATATAGGGCTGCTAATCGTTTTCGTTCCTTTCGTCAGAATAAGGAACAGAAGCCTGACCCTTCCCCTAAAGGAACGGTCTCCGTTTGGAAACCTTCTCCAGTCTGGAATAAATCCAAGCCTTTTAGAAAGTCAAAACCAGCTCCCAAATCCGCATGAAGGTGCGGCCCTCATTCCAGCACAGCTGGTAGGGGGCAGGTTACGATTTTTCAAGGATATTTGGATCAATTCGATTCACAGTCTTTGGATTCAGAACATTGTTTCACAAGGGTAAAGAATAGGTTTCAAGGTAAGGCCGCCTGTGAGAAGATTTTTTCTCTCACGCATTCCAGTAAACCCAGTGAAGGCTCAGGCGTTTCTGAAATGTGTTTCAGACCTAGAGTTGGCTGGGGTAATTGTGCCAGTTCCAGTTCTGGAACGGGGTCTGGGGTTTTACTCAAATCTATTCATTGTTCCAAAGAAGGAGAATTCCTTCAGACCAGTTCTGGATCTAAAAATATTGAATCGTTATGTAAGGATACCAACATTCAAAATGGTGACTATAAGGACTATTCTGCCTTTTGTTCAGCAAGGGCATTATATGTCTACAATAGATTTACAGGATGCATATCTTCATATTCCAATTCATCCAGATCACTATCAGTTCCTGAGATTCTCTTTCTCTTGTTAAGTGTATTCAGTCCACGGGTCATCCATTACTAATGGGATATATTCCCTTCCCAACAGGAAGTTGCAAGAGGATCACCCAAAGCAGAGCTGCTATATAGCTCCTCCCCTCACATGTCATATCCAGTCATTCTCTTGTAACCCTCAACATAGATGGAGGTCGTGAGAGGAGAGTGGTGTTTTATACTTAATTATTTCTTCAATCAAAAGTTTGTTATTTTTAAATGGCACCGGAGTGTGCTGTTTTTTTCTCAGGCAGTATTTGGAAGAAGAATCTACCTGCGTTTTCTATGATCTTAGCAGAAGTAACTAAGATCCACTGGCTGTTCTCGCACATTCTGAGGAGTGGAGTAACTTCAGAAAGGGAATAGCGTGCGGGGTCTCCTGCAAATAAGGTATGTGCAGTAAAATATTTTTCTAAGGAATGGAATTGACTAAGAAAATACTGCTGATACCGATGTAATGTAAGTACAGCCTTAAATGCAGTGAAAGTGACTGGTATCAGGCTGATTAATGTATATGCAGTAAAGTAATTTTCTAAGGAATGGAATTTGACTAAAAAAATGCTACTAATACTGAAGTAATGTAATAAGCCTTAAAATGCAGTAGAAGGACTGGTATCAGGCTTATCAATAGAGATACATACTCTTTAAAAAAGGATGTTTAAAACGTTTGCTGGCATGTTTAATTGTTTTTTTGTGAGGTACATTGGTGATAAAACTTATTGGGGCATGAATTTTTCCACATGGCTGACTTATATTTCTGCATAGAAACAGTTAACTGAGGTTCCCACTGTTGTAATAATGAGAGGGAGGGGCCTATTTTAGCGCTTTTTTGCGCAGTAAAAATTCAGTTTCAGTCTTCCTGCTTCTTCCTGCATGACCCAGGACGTCTCTAGAGAGCTCAAGGGACTTCAAAAGTCATTTTTGAGGGAGGTAATCAGTCACAGCAGACCTGTGACAGTGTGTTGACTGTGTTAAAAACGTTTTTTTTTTCTCTATTTGATTATCCGTTTTGGGTATTAAGGGGTTAATCATCCATTTGCAAGTGGGTGCAATGCTCTGCTAACTTAATACATTTACTGTGAAAATTTGGTTGCTATAACTGATTTGGTTCATTGTTATTTCAACTGTGACAGTTTGTTGTGCTTCTTAAAGGCGCAGTAGCGTTTTCTATATTGCTTGTAAATTTATTTTAAAGTGTTTTCCAAGCTTGCTAGTTTCATTGCTAGTCTGTTTAAACATGTCTGACACAGATGAATCTGTTTGTTCACTATGTTTGAAGGCCAGTGTGGAGCCCCATAGAAATATGTGTACTAAATGTATTGATTTCACTTTAAATAATAAAGGTCAGTCTTTATCTGTAAAGGAATTATCACCAGACAACGAGGGGGAAGTTATGCCGACTAACTCTCCTCACGTGTCAGTACCTTCGCCTCCCGCTCAGGAGGCGCGTGATATTGTGGCGCCAAGTACATCAGAGACGCCCATACAAATCACTTTACAAGACATGGCTACTATTATGAATAATACCCTGACAGCAGTATTATCTAAATTGCCAGAATTAAGAGGCAAGCGCGATTGCTCTGGGATAAGGACAGAGCGCGCTGGTGCTGTGAGAGCCATGTCCGATACTGCGTCACAGTTTGCAGAACATGAGGACGGAGAGCTTCATTCTGTGGGTGACGGTTCTGATCCAGGGAAACCGGATTCAGAGATCTCTAATTTTAAATTTAAGCTTGAGAACCTCCGTGTATTGCTAGGGGAGGTTTTAGCGGCTCTGAATGACTGTAACACAGTTGCAATTGTAGGCTGGATAGATACTATGCGGTGCCGGTGTGTACTGACGTTTTTTCCTATACCTAAAAGGCTTACAGAAATTATTAGCAAGGAGTGGGATAGACCCGGTGTGCCCTTTTCCCCACCTCCTATATTTAGGAAAATGTTTCCAATAGACGCCACTACACGGGACCTATGGCAGACGGTCCCTAAGGTGGAGGGAGCAGTTTCTACTTTAGCTAAGCGTACCACTATCCCGGTGGAGGATAGTTGTGCTTTTTCGGATCCAATGGATAAAAAATTAGAAGGTTACCTTAAGAAAATGTTTGTTCAACAAGGTTTTATCTTACAGCCCCTTACATGCATTGCGCCTGTCACTGCTGCTGCGGAATTCTGGTTTGAGTCTCTAGAAGAGGCCATTCACACAGCTCCATTGGATGAAATTATGGACAAGCTTAAAGCACTTAAGCTAGCTAATGCATTTGTTTCTGATGCCATTGTACATTTAAATAAACTAACGGCTAAGAACTCCGGATTCGCCATCCAGGCGCGCAGAGCGCTATGGCTTAAATCCTGGTCAGCTGACTTGACTTCTAAATCTAAATTGCTTAATATTCCTTTCAAGGGGCAAACCTTATTCGGGCCCGGCTTGAAAGAAATTATCGCTGACATTACTGGAGGTAAGGGTCATACTCTTCCTCAGGACAGGGCCAAATCAAAGGCCAAACAGTCTAATTTTCGTGCCTTTCGAAACTTCAAGGCAGGAGCAGCGTCAACTTCCTCCGCTCCAAAACAGGAAGGAACTGTTGCTCGTTACAGACAGGCCTGGAAAACTAACCAGTCCTGGAACAAGGGCAAGCAGGCCAGAAAACCTACTACTGCCCCTAAGACAGCATGAAGGGATGGCCCCCTATCCGGAAACGGATCTAGTGGGGGGCAGACTTTCTCTCTTCGCCCAGGCGTGGGCAAAAGATGTCCAGGATCCCTGGGCGTTGGAGATCATATCTCAGGGATATCTTCTGGACTTCAAAGCTTCTCCTCCACAAGGGAGATTTCATCTTTCAAGGTTATCAGCAAACCAAATAAAGAAAGAGGCATTTCTACGCTGTGTACAAGACCTCCTAGTAATGGGGGTGATCCACCCAGTTCCGCAGACGGAACAAGGGCTAGGATTTTACTCAAATCTGTTTGTAGTTCCCAAGAAAGAGGGAACCTTCAGACCAATCTTGGACTTAAAGATCTTAAACAAATTCCTAAGAGTTCCATCATTCAAAATGGAAACTATTCGAACCATCCTACCCATGATCCAAGAGGGTCAGTACATGACCACAGTGGACTTAAAGGATGCCTTATTTCACATACCGATTCACAAAGATCACTATCGGTACCTAAGATTTGCCTTTCTAGACAGGCATTACCAGTTTGTAGCTCTTCACTTCGGGTTAGCTACGGCCCCGATAATTTTTACAAAGGTTCTGGGCTCACTTCTGGCGGTTCTAAGACCGCGAGGCATAGCGGTGGCTCCGTATCTAGACGACATTCTGATACAAGCGTCAAGTTTTCAAATTGCCAAGTCTCATCCAGAGATAGTTCTGGCATTTCTGAGGTCGCATGGGTGGAAGGTGAACGTGGAAAAGAGTTCTCTATTACCACTCACAAGAGTCTCCTTCCTAGGGACTCTTATAGATTCTGTAGAGATGAAAATTTACCTGACGGAGTCCAGGTTATCAAAACTTCTAAATGCTTGCCGTGTCCTTCATTCCATTCCACGCCCGTCAGTGGCTCAGTGCATGGAAGTAACATAGTGCCATTTGTGCGCCTGCATCTCAGACCGCTGCAATTATGAATGCTAAGTCAGTGGAATGGGGATTACTCAGATTTGTCCCCTCTGCTAAATCTGGATCAAGAGACCAGAGATTCTCTTCTCTGGTGGCTTTCTCGGGTCCATCTGTCCAAGGGTATGACCTTTCGCAGGCCAGATTGGACAATTGTAACAACAGATGCCAGCCTTCTAGGTTGGGGCGCAGTCTGGAACTCCCTGAAGGCTCAGGGATCGTGGACTCAGGAGGAGAAACTCCTCCCAATAAATATTCTGAAATTAAGAGCAATATTCAGTGCTCTTCTAGCTTGGCCTCAGTTAGCAACACTGGGGTTCATCAGATTTCAGTCGGACAACATCACGACTGTGGCTTACATCAACCATCAAGGGGGAACCAGGAGTTCCCTAGCAATGTTAGAAGTCTCAAGGATAATTCGCTGGGCAGAGTCTCACTCTTGCCATCTGTCAGCGATTTACATCCCAGGCGTGGAGAACTGGGAGGCGGACTTTCTAAGTCGCCAGACCTTTCATCCGGGGGAGTGAGAACTTCATCCGGAGGTGTTCCTTCAACTGGTTCATCGTTGGGGCAAACCAGAACTGGATCTCATAGCGTCTCGCCAGAACGCCAAGCTTCCTCGTTACGGATCCAGGTCCAGGGACCCGGGAGCGGCGCTGATAGATGCTCTAGCAGCCCCTTGGGTTTTCAACATGGCTTATGTGTTTCCACCGTTTCCGCTGCTGCCTCGACTGATTGCCAAGATCAAACAGGAGAGAGCATCGGTGATTCTGATAGCGCCTGCGTGGCCACGCAGGACCTGGTATGCAGACCTAGTGGACATGTCGTCCTGTCCACCATGGTCTCTGCCTCTGAGGCAGGACCTTCTAATACAAGGTCCTTTCAACCATCCAAATCTAATTTCTCTGAGGCTGACTGCATGGAGATTGAACGCTTGATACTATCAAAGCGTGGCTTCTCGGAGTCAGTTATTGATACCTTAATACAGGCACGGAAGCCTGTTACCAGAAAAATTTACCATAAGATATGGCGTAAATATTTATATTGGTGCGAATGCAAGAGTTACTCATGGAGTAAGGTTAGGATTCCTAGGATATTGTCCTTTCTACAAGAGGGTTTAGAAAAGGGCTTATCTGCTAGTTCGTTAAAGGGACAGATTTCTGCTCTGTCTATTCTTTTACACAAACGTCTGGCAGAAGTTCCAGACGTCCAGGCTTTTTGTCAGGCTTTGGCTAGGATTAAGCCTGTGTTTAAGACTGTTGCTCCGCCGTGGAGCTTAAACTTGGTTCTTAAAGTTCTTCAAGGTGTTCCGTTTGAACCCCTTCATTCCATTGATATTAAGCTTTTATTTTGGAAAGTTCTGTTTTTGATGGCTATTTCCTCGGCTCGAAGAGTCTCTGAGTTATCTGCCTTACATTGTGATTCTCCTTATCTGATTTTCCATTCAGACAAGGTAGTTCTGCGTACTAAACCTGGGTTTTTACCTAAGGTAGTTTCTAACAGGAATATCAATCAGGAGATTGTTGTTCCATCATTATGTCCTAATCCTTCTTCAAAGAAGGAACGACTTTTGCATAATCTGGACATAGTCCGTGCCCTGAAGTTCTATTTACAGGCAACTAAAGATTTTCGTCAAACTTCTTCCCTGTTTGTCGTTTACTCTGGACAGAGGAGAGGTCAAAAAGCTTCGGCAACCTCTCTCTCCTTTTGGCTTCGTAGCATAATACGTTTAGCCTATGAGACTGCTGGACAGCAGCCCCCTGAAAGAATTACAGCTCATTCCACTAGAGCTGTGGCTTCCACCTGGGCCTTTAAGAATGAGGCCTCTGTTGAACAGATTTGCAAGGCTGCGACTTGGTCTTCGCTTCACACTTTTTCAAAATTTTACAAATTTGACACTTTTGCTTCTTCAGAGGCTGTTTTTGGGAGAAAGGTTCCACAGGCAGTGGTTCCTTCCGTTTAAGTTCCTGCCTTGTCCCTCCCATCATCCGTGTACTTTAGCTTTGGTATTGGTATCCCATAAGTAATGGATGACCCGTGGACTGAATACACTTAACAAGAGAAAACATAATTTATGCTTACCTGATAAATTTATTTCTCTTGTAGTGTATTCAGTCCACGGCCCGCCCTGTCTTTTTTAAGGCAGATCTAAATTTTAATTAAAACTCCAGTCACCACTGCACCCTATGGTTTCTCCTTTCTTGTCTTGTTTCGGTCGAATGACTGGATATGACATGTGAGGGGAGGAGCTATATAGCAGCTCTGCTTTGGGTAATCCTCTTGCAACTTCCTGTTGGGAAGGGAATATATCCCATAAGTAATGGATGACCCATGGACTGAATACACTACAAGAGAAATACATTTATCAGGTAAGCATAAATTATGTTTTTCTAGACAAGCATTACCAGTTTGTTGCTCTTCCGTTTGGCCTAGCAACAGCTCCAAGGATCTTTTCAAAGGTTCTCGGTGCCCTTCTCTCTGTAATCAGAGAACAGGGTATTGCGGTATTTCCTTATTTGGACTATATCTTGGTACTTGCTCAGTCTTTACATTCTGCAGAATCTCATATGAATCAACTTGTGTTGTTTCTTCAAAGACATGGTTGGAGGATCAATTTACCAAAGCGTTCCTTGATTCCTCAGACAAAGGTAACCTTTTTGAGTTTCCAAATAGATTCAGTGTCCATGACTTTGTCTCTAACAGAAAAGAGACGTCTGAAATTGTTTTCAGCTTGTCGAAACTTTCAGTCTCAATCGTTCCCTTCGGTAGCTTTATGCATGGAAATTCTAGGTCTCATGACTGCTGCATCGGACGCGATCCCTTTTGCTCGTTTTCATATGAGACCTCTCCAGCTTTGTATGCTGAATCAGTGGTGCAGGGATTATACAAAGATATCACAATTAATATCCTTAAATCCCAATGTTCGATTTTCTCTGACTTGGTGGTTGAATCACCATCGTTTAATTCAAGGGGCCTCTTTTGTTCGTCCAACCTGGACTGTGATCTCAACAGATGCGAGTCTTTCAGGTTGGGGAGCTGTATGGGGATCAGCGCAGGGGGTTTGGGAATCTCAGGAGGCAAGATTACCAATCAACATTTTGGAACTCCGTGCAATTTTCAGAGCTCTTCAGTTCTGGCCTCTTCTGAAGAGAGAATGGTTTATTTGTTTTCAGACAGACAATGTCACAACCGTGGCGTATGTCAATCATCAAGGTGGGACTCACAGTCCTCAGGCTATGAAAGAAGTATCTCGGATACTTGTATGGGCGGAATCCAGCTCCTGTCTAATTTCTGCGGTTCACATCCCAGGTGTAGACAATTGGGAAGCGGATTATCTCAGTCGCCAGACGTTAAATCCGGGCGAATGGTCTCTTCACCCAGAGGTATTTCTTCAGATTGTTCAAATCTGGGGACTTCCAGAAATAGATCTGATGGCCTCTCATCTAAACAAGAAACTTCCCAGGTATCTGTCCAGATCCAGGGATCCTCAGGCGGAAGGAGTGGACGCGTTGTCGCTTCCTTGGAATTTTCAACCTGCTTATATCTTTCCGCCTCTAGTTCTTCTTCCAAAAGTGATTTCCAAAATTCTAATGGAGCGTTCGTTTGTACTGCTGGTGGCTCCAGCATGGCCTCACAGGTTTTGGTATGCGGATCTCATTCGGATGGCCAGTTGCCAACCTTGGACACTTCCGTTAAGGCCAGACCTTCTATCTCAAGGCCCATTTTTCCATCAGGATCTCAAATCATTAAATTTGAAGGTATGGAGATTGAACGCTTGATTCTTAGTCATAGAGGTTTCTCTGACTCAGTGATTAATACTATGTTACAGGCTCGTAAATCTGTGTCTAGGAAGATTTATTACAGAGTCTGGAAGACTTACATTTCTTGGTGTTCTTCTCATAAATTCTCTTGGCATTCTTTTAGAATTCCTAGAATTTTACAGTTTCTTCAGGATGGTTTGGATAAGGGTTTGTCTGCAAGCTCTTTGAAAGGACAAATCTCTGCTCTTTCTGTTCTTTTTCACAGAAAGATTGCTAATCTTCCTGATAATCATTGTTTTGTACAGGCTTTGGTTTGTATCAAGCCTGTCATTAAGTCAATCTCTCCTCCTTGGAGTCTTAATTTGGTTCTGAGGGCTTTACAGGCTCCTCCGTTTGAACCTATGCATTCTCTGGATATTAAATACTTTCTTGGAAAGTTTTGTTCCTTTTGGCCATCTCTTCTGCTAGAAGAGTTTCGGAGTTATCTGCTCTTTCTTGTGAATCTCCTTTTCTGATTTTTCATCAGGATAAGGCGGTGTTGCGGACTTCATTTCAATTTTTACCTAAGGTTGTGAATTCTAACAACATTAGTAGAGAAATTGTTGTCCCTTCATTGTGTCCTAATCCTA
Organism: Bombina bombina; assembly: GCF_027579735.1. Taxonomy (NCBI): domain Eukaryota; kingdom Metazoa; phylum Chordata; class Amphibia; order Anura; family Bombinatoridae; genus Bombina; species Bombina bombina. The sequence goes on from NC_069499.1 coordinate 287,906,416, forward strand.
AGAATTCTCTGGAGAGATCTTTACATTCTTTGGATGTAGTAAGAGCTTTGAAATATTATGTTGAAGCTACTAAAGGTTTTAGAAAGACTTCTAGTCTATTTGTTATCTTTTCTGGTTCCAGAAAAGGTCAGAAGGCTTCTGCCATTTCATTGGCATCTTGGTTAAAGTCTTTGATTCATCATGCTTATGTAGAGTCAGGTAAGTCCCCGCCTCAAAGGATTACGGCTCATTCTACTAGGTCAGTTTCTACTTCCTGGGCTTTTAGGAATGAAGCTTCTGTTGATCAAATTTGCAAAGCAGCAACTTGGTCTTCTTTGCATACTTTTACTAAATTCTACCATTTTGATGTTTTTTCTTCTTCAGAAGCAGTTTTTGGTAGAAAAGTACTTCAGGCAGCTGTTTCAGTTTGATTCTTCTGCTTATTATTTCAATTTTTTTGATTTGGGTTGTGGATTATTTTACTCAGCGGAATTGGCTGTCTTTATTTTATCCCTCCCTCTCTAGTGACTCTTGCGTGGAAGTTCCACATCTTGGGTATCTGCTATCCCATACGTCACTAGCTAATGGACTCTTGCTAATTACATGAAAGAAAACATAATTTATGTAAGAACTTACCTGATAAATTCATTTCTTTCATATTAGCAAGAGTCCATGAGGCCCACCCTTTTTGTGGTGGTTATGATTTTTTTTATAAAGCACAATTATTCCAATTCCTTATTTTTTTATGCTTTCGCTCCTTTCTTATCACCCCACTTCTTGGCTATTCGTTAAACTGAATTGTGGGTGTGGTGAGGGGTGTATTTATAGGCATTTTGAGGTTTGGGAAACTTTGCCCCTCCTGGTAGGAATGTATATCCCATACGTCACTAGCTCATGGACTCTTGCTAATATGAAAGAAATGAATTTATCAGGTAAGTTCTTACATAAATTATGCTTTTTTTTATTTTTATCCCTCCCTCTCTAGTGGGCTTCCACATCTTGTGTATTATATCCGATACGTCATTAGCTCATGGACTTTTGCCACTTACATGAAATAAAACATAATTTATGTAAGAACTTACCTGATAAATTAATTTATTTCATAGTGGCAAGAGTCCATGAGACCCACCCTATTTTTTGTGGTTATGATTTTTTGTATAAAAAACATTATTGTTTCCAGTTCCTCTTTTTTTGTGTGCTTTTTACACCTCACTTCTTGGCTATAGGTTAAACTGAAGTATGAGTGAGGTGGGAGGTGTATTTATAGGCATTTTGAGGTTTGGTAAACATTGCCCCCTCCAGGTAGGAATGTATATCCCATACGTCACTTGCTCATGGACTCTTGCCACTATGAAAGAAATTAATTTATCAGGTAAGTTCTTACATAAATTATGTTTTTGCTGAAATGTGGTAGTTAGTTCCAGACTGGGAATCACTACAAAAGTGGAATTGGCTGCATGGATTTTTTTCAAAATTGGAATTTAAATAGATCATGTGGTAAGGATGTGACGTTATAAAACTGGATTACAAGTGAGGTGCAAACGGTTTTGTGCAATCATGTTTTCACAAACCATATTACAAGTGGTGTGAATTCACAATTGCGCTAGCGCAATAGCCTTTTACACTTCAATCCTTACCACAATCTCAGAGCTGTGATATCCCCAAGTGATACAACAGAGAGTAGAACCAGGACAGTGCACGTGAAGACCTGGTGTACTACCTTTTCCCCAAAAAGTGATAAAACATGTAGATGGTCTACAGCACTATTATAAAAGTATTCACTTTATTGGTAACAGCATAAAAACGAATAAGTGACGTTTTGGGGTCTCAGCCTTGATCATACATAATGTGCAATCACGGCTTTCCCCCCAGGGGAGTCATCATTGCCTGAGACCATGCTGTGATTAGAGGAAGCCAGATTAGTCATTGCTGACGTGTGAAGAGAGGATCTCCGGACGGGGGAAGCTGCTCCGACTGTGAAGAGGAGAGAGGTAAGTTTTTAAACAAAACGGCTGCTTTCTAAACTTTGATGAATGAAAGTGTCCCTGTTTTTAATAGTATTTTTTAAAAACCGGGCTTTCATTCATCAAAGTTTACCTTCACTTTAACTGGCTAATTTGATGTCCCTTTTCTACAAAGTGAGCAAATAGAGGAGCCTCCAAATTTCTACACCTGATATTTGACCTGTGCTGGCTCAATCTATCTCTTATTTTTCTAGTAGTTTAACCCAAGTAAATTAGTGTACAATTAGTGTACAAGGACATTTGATCAGATATATATATTTTTTTTTCCATTTTTGATAATGGAGCTGCAAGTCATGCAGCTAGGGCAAGGGTAGCTGCCTCTCACCTTTTTCCCTATTTGAGTTTGTTCTGATTTTTTCTTTATCAGTACTGACTAGATGGTCCCTCAAATTTTTAACCCTTCTATGGGCAGAGAGGGGGGGTTTAAAGGCAGTCACGTAGTATATTCCAATGTTTGTTGACTATATGTTTGATTTTTTTAATAAGTAGACTGAACTGAGTAACAAATACCATACAGTCTGTATTCTCCTTTTTCTTATGTATGACTTCCCCTCCTATAATTTCGGTCATTTTTTTGTTCTAGCCGTTTTTTTTGGATACCCCCTTCTGATGAATTTTTGTTGCATCTCTTCAAGTCTAAGATCTGCTCTGTTACCCTCACTCAAAATTCTTTTTACCCTCAGTAATTGGCTCTTGGGCAGTGAGTCTATAAGTTTCCTAGAGTGGAAACTGTTATAGTGCAACAAGGTATTTCTATCAGTTTCTTTAGTGAAGAGATCAAATGTGAGAGTATGTCCCCTTTATGTATTACTGTATCTAGAAAAGATATAGATTCCTCACTGTAAGTTACAGAAAGCTGCAATCTCCGAAACAACAGAATTAAGTTCTCTAACAAAGGGATTCAATGTCACCCCACCATATGCCAGACATCTCAGAGCTGTGGTTAACTGTTTTCCAAAACTAAAAAGTTGCACAAAACAAATCAAAAATACATTACAAAGTATACTTACACTCATAAATAAACTATTAACCCCTAAACCACCAACTCCCATATCGCAAACTTTCTAAATAAACTATTAACCCCCTAAACCGCCATCCCCTACAATGCAAAGTAATAAACTAAAATCTAAACCCCCTAACCTAACACCCCCAAAATACCCCTAAATTCACAAACAAAATCCTAACTACCTTTAAAAAAAAATTACCTGTGGAAATTAAATAAAAACCTAATCTTACCTTTAAAAATAAAAAATTAACATTAAAAAATAAAAAAAATAACATTACAGAAAAATAAAAAAAAACATTACAGAAAATAACAAAAGTCTAACGGCTTGATTCTGATCAGCCAATCAGAATCAAGTTCAATCCGATTGGCTGATTGGATCAGCCAATCGGATTGAACTTGATTCTGATTGGCTGATTCCATCAGCCAATCAGAATATTCCTACCTTAATTCCGATTGGAATTCGAGGGACGCCATCTTGGATGACGTCATTTAAAGGAACCGTCATTCGTCGTTCAGTCGTCGGCCAGGATGGATGTTCCGCGTCAGAGGTCTTCAGGATCCTGCCGCTCCGCTCCGGATGGATGACGATAGAAGATCCCGCTTGGATGAAGACTTCAATCGGATGGAAGACCTCTTCTGCCCCGCTTGGATGAAGACTTCTACCGGATGGAGGACCTCTTCTTGCTCCGCTTGGATCAAGACTTCGGACCCTCTTCTGGACCGATCGCTGAACCCGGTGAGGTGAAGACAAGGTAGGGAGATCTTCAGGGGCTTAGTGTTAGGTTTATTTAAGGGGGGTTTGGGTTAGATTAGGGGTATGTGGGTGGTGGGTTGTAATGTTGGGGGGGGGTATTGTATGGTTTTTTTTACAGGCAAAAGAGCTGAACTTCTTGGGGCATGCCCCGCAAAGGGCCCTGTTCAGGGCTGGTAAGGTAAAAGAGCTTTGAACTTTAGTAATCTAGAATAGGGTAGGGCATTTTTTTATTTTGGGGGGCTTTGAGTAGGTGTAATTAGTTTAAAATTGTTGTAATATTTTTCTTATGTTTGTAAATATTTTTTTATTTTTTGTAACTTAGTTCTTTTTTAATTTTTGTACTTTAGTTAGTTTATTTCATTGTAGTTATTTGTAGGTATTGTATTTAATTAATTTATTGATAGTGTAGTGTTAGGTTTAATTGTAGGTATTTTATTTAATTAATTTATTGATAGTGTAGTGTTAGCTTTAATTGTAACTTAGGTTAGGATTTATTTTACAGGTAAATTTGTAATTATTTTAACTATTTTAGCTATTAAATAGTTCTTAACTATTTAATAGCTAGTGTACCTGGTTAAAATAAATACAAAGTTACCTGTAAAATAAATATTAATACTAAAATAGCTATAATATAATTATAATTTATATTGTAGCTATATTAGGATTTATTTTACAGGTAAGTATTTAGCTTTAAATAGGAATAATTTACTTAATAAGAGTTAATTAATTTCGTTAGATTAAAATTATATTTAATTTAGGGGGGTGTTAGGGTTAGACTTAGCTTTAGGGGTTAATACATTTATTAGAATAGCGGTGAGCTCCAGTCAGCAGATTAGGGTTTAATAATTGAAGTTAGGTGTCGGCGATGTTAGGGAGGGCAGATTAGGGGTTAATACTATTTATTATAGGGTTAGTGAGGCGGATTAGGGGTTAATAACTTTATAATAATAGCGGTGCGGTCCGCTCGGCAGATTAGGGGTTAATAAGTGTAGGCAGGTGGAGGCGACGTTGAGGGGGGCAGATTAGGGGTTAATAAATATAATATAGGGGTCGGCGGTGTTAGGGGCAGCAGATTAGGGGTACATAGCTATAATGTAGGTGGCGGCGCTTTGCGGTCGGCAGATTAGGGGTTAATTATTGTAGGTAGCTGGCTGCGACGTTGTGGGGGGCAGGTTAGGGGTTAATAAATATAATATAGGGGTCGGCGGTGTTAGGGGCAGCAGATTAGGGGTACATAAGTATAACGTAGGTGGCGGTCGGCAGATTAGGGGTTAAAAAAAATTAATCGAGTGGCGGCGATGTGGGGGGGCCTCGGTTTAGGGGTACATAGGTAGTTTATGGGTGTTAGTGTACTTTAGAGTACAGTAGTTAAGAGCTTTATGAACCGGCGTTAGCCCAGAAAGCTCTTAACTACTGACTTTTTTCTACGGCTGGAGTTTTGTCGTTAGATTTCTAACGCTCACTTCAGCCACGACTCTAAATACCTTTATAAAAATCCCATTGAAAAGATAGGATACGCAATTGACGTAAGGGGATCTGCGGTATGGAAAAGTTGCGGCTGAAAAGTGAGCGTTAGACCCTTTTTTGAGTGACTCCAAATACCGGAGGTAGCCTAAAACCAGCGTTAGGAGCCTCTAACGCTGGTTTTCACGGCTACCGACAAACTCCAAATCTAGGCCTAAGAATACAGAAAATAAAAAGGCATTAACAAAAAATATAAAATGTAATCCTATTCTGATACCCCCCCAAAATAAAAAACCCTATTCTAAAAATAAACTACCAATAGCCCTCTAATATTACAATCCCCCCCAAATAAAAAGCTAACTAAAAAAACGAATTTACCAATTGCCCTAAAAAAGGGCATTTGGATGGGCATTGCTCTTAAAGGGGCATTCAGCTCTTTTGCTGCTTAATAACAAAACAGAAAAACATCTATTAAAAAAACAAAACGCTAACACTAACCTCATAAAGGTACTCACCGATGATGATGATGGCGCGCCATCTTCTTCCGGGAAGCAGTCCATCTTCTTCCATGCGGCGCTCCATCTTCTTCCAGGCGGTGCTTCGCTTCTTCCAGGTGGTGCTTCGTCTTCTTCATCCAGGAGGTGGCGGCGATGGTGATCCTCATCTTGTGAGCTTCAACACGGAGGTCTTCTTCATAAGGTCTCCAGCCACACACTTTAGAGTGAATGCAAGGAGCCCCTTTTAAATGGGGGTACCCTTACATTCCTATTGGCTGATTTGAATCTTTAGGGGTTAATAGTTTATTTAGTTAGTTTGCGATGTGGGACGATGGCTGTTTAGGGGTTAATAGTTTAGATAGTTTGCTATGTGGGGGGATGGCGGTTTAGGGGTTATTAGGAAAGGGGCTTATGGTAGGGTGGAATGCGAATGGGGAATGCCAAAATGCAATGTAGTTTGCCCGAGTAGAGTGTAAGGTTTTCTTTCCACTTTTTTGTCTCCATTGATTCTATGGGGTAATACATGCACGTGCACTCGAATTTTTGCGCTTTTCAGATTAATGCTAGCGAAAAAAATATTCACCGCACCACTTGTAATCTAGCCCATAGTGGGTGAAAAATTGTCTGATTTGTAGATTTTTTTTTAGATATTTTGAGTTATTTTACACTAAAATGCTAGAGGAAAAAATGGGTATGAATTGATAATACAAGTCATAGACAAGTTTATCTAAGAATCGTCTGCATGCATTTGTCTGAAAGCTGTTTTTTTTAATAGATTGTGTAGTGAGGATCTGCTGTTACACTGGGTGAAAATTAGTCTGATTTGTCTTTTTTTTTTTTTTTTTTTTTTTTTTTTAGATATTTTGAGTTATTTTACTCTAAAATCCTAGATCACTGTGTATGTGCACAGGTTAATGTGTCAAACTTATTGTATAGTGTTGTAAAGTAATAAATCACTGTGTGTGGTACACAGGTCAGCATGTTAGACTTATTGTTTAGTGTTGTATAGTAATAAATCACTGTGTGTGTTGCACAGCTCTACATGTCAGACTTAATGTATAGTGTTGTAAAGTAATCAATCACTGTGTGTGGTGCATAGCTCAGCGTGTCACTAACTGTATAGTGTTGTATAGTAATTAATCACTGTGTGTGTGCACAGCTCAGCGTGTCAGACTTATTGTATAGTGTTGTAAAGTAATAAATCACTGTGTGTGGTGCACAGGTCAGCATGTTAGACTTATTGTATAGTGTTATATAGTAATACATCGCTGTGTGTGGTGCACAGCTCTACATGTCAGACTTATTGTAGTGTTGTATAGTAATCAATCACTGTGTGTGGTGCACAGCTCAGCATGTCAGACTTATTGTATAGTGTTGTAAAGTAATCAATCACTGTGTGTGGTGCACAGCTCTACATGTCAGACTTAATGTATAGTGTTGTAAAGTAATCAATCACTGTGTGTGGTGCACAGCTCTACATGTCAGACTTATTGTAGTGTTGTATAGTAATCAATCACTGTGTGTGGTGCACAGCTCAGCATGTCAGACTTATTTTATAGTGTTGTAAAGTAATCAATCACTGTGTGTGGTGCACAGCTCTACATGTCAGACTTAATGTATAGTGTTGTAAAGTAATCAATTACTGTGTGTGGTGCACAGATCTACATGTCAGACTTAATGTATAGTGTTGTAAAGTAATCAATCACTGTGTGTGGTGCACAGCTCTACATGTCAGACTTAATGTATAGTGTTGTAAAGTAATCAATCACTGTGTGTGGTGCACAGGTCAGCATGTCAGACTTATTGTTTAGTGTTGTATAGTAATACATCGCTGTGTGTGGTGCACAGCTCTACATGTCAGACTTATTGTAGTGTTGTATAGTAATCAATCACTGTATGTGGTGCACAGCTCAGCATGTCAGACTTATTGTATAGTGTTGTAAAGTAATCAATCACTGTGTGTGGTGCATAGCTCAGCGTGTCGATAATTGTATAGTGTAGTATAGTAATCAATCACTGTGTGTGTGCACAGCTCTACATGTCAGACTTATTGTATTGTGCTGTATAGTTTTCAGTCACTGTGTGATGCACAGCTCAACGTGTCACTTATTGTATAGTGTTGTATAGTAATCAATCACTGTGGGTGTGCACAGCTCAGCGTGTCAGACTTATTATATAGGAATCAGTCACTGTGTGTGGTGCACAGCTCAGCGTGTCAGACCTATTGTATAGTGTTGTATAGTAAACAATCACTGTGTGTGTGCACAGCTCAGCATGTCAGACGTATTGTATAGTGTTGTATAGTAATCAATCACTGTGTGTGGTGCACAGGTCAGCATGTTAGACTTATTGTTTAGTGTTGAATAGTAATACATCGCTGTGTGTGGTGCACAGCTCTACATGTCAGACTTATTGTAGTGTTGTATAGTAATCAGTCACTGTGTGGTTCACAGCTCATCATGTCAGAGTTATTGTATAGTGATCAATCACTGTGTGTGGTGCACAGCTTAGCATGTTAGACTTATTGTAGTGTATAGTAATCAATCACTGTGTGTGGTGCACAGCTCAGCATGGCACTTATTGTATAGTGTTGTATAGTAATCAATCACTGTGTGTGTGCACAGCTCTACATGTCAGACTTATTGTATAGTGATGTATAGTAATCAATCACTGTGTGTGGTGCACAGAGCATTCAGGGGAAAGGTGAGAGAACCAGTAACTAGAGATCCCAAGTTCAATCCTGGGCACGGATGTGACAACACAAACACACTCACATACACCATTGACAACTTCTCATTTACACGCCTTGTCATATCACTTTAATTATGTTCATTGTTAAAACTTTAATTGTAAAGTATTAAATCTAAATATATAACATGAATTCTTTATTTCTTAAGCATTTTCATGCATTTAGTAATACATACAAGCCAGCAATGATCATTTACTACAGGTCTTAAAAAGAACTACATTTTAAAACGGTACTTTGGATTTCACGCTAGCGCAACACTGCCACTTGTAATATGAGCACGATTAGTACACTCATACCACTCGGCACTATTCAGAATAAGTATAGGGCACAATAGTTAAGGTGCTGTGGTTAAAGTTTTTAACCATATACCAGATTGTAAGTTATTGTTTTGCGAGGCTCAGAACATCATTTGAACTCCACTTGTAATCGCCCATAATTCCATAATTAGTAAAAGCATTTAAGCTACATCTGACAGAGTTACGTTCTTTAAAGGGACATAAAACAAGTTGGGATAGAGACAAAATATAATATGTACTTTAATTATTTTACCTGCATATTTATACTGCAGTGCCTCGCCATTAACCCTTTCTTTTTAGTTTCTGAATTGTAAAGCTCTAACTCTCACCACAAATTTCCTTCTATGGCTGTATCTATTGTTGTTTTGGTAGAATGCAAAAATGCATAGGGATTATCTGATGGAGCTTGCCTATAAGGTGTGAACTCAGTTGAAATACAATGCCTGTGTCTAAACACTGGTAAGGGGGGTGGAGTTGGCTTCTCCTGGCAGCTTAGCTATGTAATTCATTTTGCTTATTTTTGAAAATTATTTTAAAATACTTGCCAGCAATTTAAAAAAAAAAATGTTATGCAAACTATTTTTTAATTAATTAGCCTTTTTAGGATATGCACAGATCTTAACCTGTTTTATGTCCCTTTAAGCTGTAATGTATTTAGCATGAAGATTCAATGATGCTTCTGTAACCTTCCTGTGACTTATATATACTGTATATGCTATAGGAAACCCGCTGCATGTGTGCTTTGCTCTCCAATACCATGAAAATACAACTCCCACAAACCTGTGCTGCAAAATTGCTGTTGAGCATGTCTTATTTTATAATATTTACAATATATGTTTTGCTACCAAAATGACAGCAGCAAGTCTTGTATGCTCCAGAAATAACTCCTCCATAAAAGGACAGTGTGGCTGTTACAAAGTCTTCACAATCAGTTGTTATGTTAATATATTCCAAGACAACAAAAAACAAAACAAGAAATTATGCTTACCTGATCATTTCATTTCCTTCTGTATGAGGAGAGTCAACGGCATCATTCTTTATTGTTGGGAAATACTGAACCTGGCCACAAGGAGGAGGCAAAGACATTCTGCCAAGGGAACAAGGAACAATAAGAGAAATATCAGGGTATAAATGGTGCAGGTCGGAAGAGAAAACAAATTTTGGTCCGCCAATCGGAGTATACGGGCGGGGACCGTGGATTCTCCTCATACAGAAGGAAATTAAATTATCAGGTAAGCATAATCTATGTTTTCCTTCTTAAGAGAGTCCATGGCATCATTCCTTACTGTTGTGAAAACTTTACCAAAGCTCTAGAGGACACTGAATGATAACGGGAGGGGTAAAAGAAAGGCGGACCTTAATCTGAGGGCACCACAGCCTGCAAAAACCTTTCTCCCAAAAGCTGCTTCTGCCAAAGCAAAATACGTCAAATTTATAGAATTTTGAAAAAGTATGTAAGGAGGCCTCGTTCTTAAAGGCAAAAAGAGAAAGCCACCGCTCTAGTGGAATGAGCTGTAATCCTCTGAGGAGGTCTAAATCCCGCTGACTCATAAGATAAGCGTATAACACTCCTCAACCAAAAAGATAAGGAAGTCGAAGAGGCCTTCAGACCCTTACGCTTCCCAGAGTAGATAAGAAACAAGGAAGAAGTTTTTCTAAAATCCTTAGTAGCTTGAAGATAAAACTTCAAAGCTTGAACCACATCCAGATTATGAAGTAAACGTTCCTTTGAAGAAAAAGGATTAGGACATAAGGAAGGAATCGCAATCTCCTGATTGATGTTATGATCAGACACCACCTTTGGAAGAGAACCCAAACGATTACGTAGGACAGCCTTATCAGTGTGGAACACCAGATAAGGAGGCTCACATTGCAATGCAGCCATTACAGAAACTCTGCGTGCCGACGCAATAGCCAATAGAAAAAGAACCTTCCAGGACAATAATTTAATGTCAACCGAATGCATTCTTAAGAACAAGAATCAAACTCCAAGGTGGCGCTTTAGATCTAAACACAGGTCTGATCCTGATCTGAGCCTTAATGAAGGATTGCACGTCAGGGAGCTCTGCGAGCCTCTTGTGTAGCAAAACAGAACGGGCCGAAATCTGTCGCCTCAGGGAACTGGCAGAAAGACCCTTCTCCAGACCCTCCTGGAGAAAGGAAAGAATCTTGGCAGCCTTAACCTTATGCCAGGTGAAACCACATTCTTCACACCAGAATAAGTAAGCTCTCCACACCTTATGATAGATGCGACGAGTAACAGGCTTACGAGCCTGAATGAGAGTGTCAATAACCCTCTCAGAGAAACCTCTCTTGGCTAAGACTAAGCGTTCAATCTCCACGCAGTCAGCCTCAGAGAATCTAGATTTTGATAAGCAAAGGGACCCTGTTTGAGCAGATCCCTGCGATGGAGGAGAGGAGGACATCCCCACCAGGCCCACAAACCAAATCCTTGACGGCCACGAAGGAGCAATCAGTATCACTGAAGCTCGCTCCTGCTTGATGCTGGCCACTACACGAGGAAGAAGTTGTAACGGCGGAAAAATGTAAATTAGATTGAACCTCCAAGGCACTGCTAATGCATCTATTAACTCAGCCTGAGGATCACTGATCCGGGACCCATATCCGGGTAGCTTGGAATTGAGCCGGGACACCATGAGATCTATCACCGGCGTCCCCACCTGTTGCAAATCTCCGCAAACACCTCGGGATGGAGAGACCATTCCCCCGGGATGAAAGGATTGTCTGCTGAGGTAATCCACTTCCCAGTTGTCCACACCCGGAATGTGTATCGCTGACAGCGAGCAGTTGTGGGCCTCCGCCCACTCCAAAATCCAAAATACTTCCTTCATTGCTAGGGAGCTCCTCGTTCTCCCCTGATAGTTGATGTAAGCCACCGAGGTCATGTTGTCTAATTGGAATCTGATAAACTGGGACAAACCCAGAAGAGGCCAAGCCTTCAGAGCATTGAAGATTGCTCGAAGTTCCAAAATGTTGATCGGTAGGAGGGATTCCTCTAGAGTCCATAGGCCCTGTGCCTTCCTGGCACCCCAAACAGCTCCCCATCCTGAGAGACTTGCGTCTGTAGTCACAATCTCCCAGGATGGTCTCAAGAAGGATGTCCCTTGGAACAGTTGATCTGGACAAAGCCACCAGGAGAGGGATTCTCTCAACCGGTTGTCCAGAGAAATCTGTTGAGACAGATCCGAATGATCGCTGTTCCATTGTCTCAGCATGCATAGCTGAAGTGGTATGAGATGGAATCTGGCAAAAGGAATGATGTCCATGCTGGACACCATGTGACCAATCACCTCCATACACCGAGCCACAGAGGGCCCTAAGGAGGTCTGGAGGGCAAGACAAGTGAAAGTAAGCTTGTAACGTCTCTGATCTGTAAGGAATCTCCTCATGGATATGGAGTCTATTATAGTACCCAGGAATTTTACCCTTGTACTGGGAATAAGATAACTCTTTTATAAGTTCATCTTCCATCCATGAGATCGAAGAAGAAATAGAATAGCTTTTCGAATGGTCTTCTGCCAGGTGACAGGATGGTGCTTGAACTAGAATATCATCCAAGTATGGTGCTACTTCTATAACTCTGGTTCTGGCCACTGCAAGCAGAACCCCAAGAACCTTCGTAAAAACTCTTGGAGCAGTAGCTAGACCAAACTGAAGTGCAATAAACTGGAAGTGCTGGTCCAGGAACGCAAACCTTAGGAACTTGAAGTGTTCCTTGTGTATTGGAACGTGAATGTAAGCATCCTTCAGATCTATTGTGGTCATGAACTGTCCTTCCTGAACTAAGGAAAGGATGGACCTTATTGTCTCCATCTTGAACGAGGGGACAGATAGGAATTTGTTTAAGCACTTTAGGTCCTGAATCGGGCGGAAAGTTCCCTTCTTCTTTGGTACCACAAAAAGGTTTGAGCAGTATCCCAGACCTCTTTCCCAAAGAGGTACCGAGACAATGACTCCCAGGGAGGAGAGATCCCTCACACACCCTAAAAAAAGCCTCTCTCTTTTCTGGCCTTGAAGACCGGTTTAAGAAGAGGAATCTTTTTAGAGTAAGAGTAGGTGGGGGTAGGGCAGAGTATATTATATACAAGAGGTTAGTGGTTAAAGGCAAATAGCCCAATTTGAGTTTTATAATCTCCTAACCGCTAATACATCCTGCCACAGATTTAAAGTTAAAAGCAAAGTACAACTAACAAGTAATTGTAAATAGACTTACAAATAAGAATAGGTAACTTAAATCTGTGAGAAAAATTCCACCAACTGAGCCCTATCAGAGTCAGAGCTAGATTTGTATTAGTTAGAAAAAATGTTTTTCTTATCCATTCATACACTAAAGTTTATTAAGTCAATATATTTAACCACACATACATTTAGCAAGAGCTAAAGATTAAAAACACTGCACCCAAGTTGAGCTATGGTTTTTAAATTAATCTGAAATCAGCATCAAAGGTATCTTGCAGCAAAATTATAAATATAGGCTAAGCCCTTACAATCCGAGGGCTAGTTTAAGTTTAAATTTTACCAAGTTTGTTATAAAGCTGCAATTTACCAGACCAACAAGGGTGAGCAAGTTAAAAAAAGGGGAAAGACAAAGCTTATCCCAGAGGACCCCTGACGTACGTTTCACAAAAAACGCTTCCTCAGAGGGGTGTGGAGCCGCTGCAAAATGTCATATTTATGAGTCTTTAAGACCCTCCTCAGGTATTGAGTGGATATGCCTGATTGCCAATAGTCAAATTGTTATTGGCTTTTGCATATGTCAATCGCAGAAGTGACTAGGGATAGGGTAGAGTAGGGGGTAGTGGTTCCTGACGTCAGTGTGATGTCTGAAATGGGCGTGTTTGTTTACATTTACATCACTGGTATAGCCCTCATTGGATGATTGCATTGAACATATGTTCCGCAGTTATACTAAGCCGGGTATCTGACATCTCAGTAGACGGCATAGAACAGTTACTGCCGAGCAAGACCACATATCATAGGCAAATAAATTCAATGCGTCCCCACTATATACTGTCACAGGAGTTGCACCAAGCAGCTACTATTTGCCGGTTCACTATCAGCCTCTTTCATTCCCAGATCAAAAGATTGACACATATGGTGGCGCAACAACATATACCGGAGCACAGAATAGCCCTTTCAAAATTTGTCAACAACTCACTTTTATCGCTATTATAAAGGAACAAGATTGATCAACTTGATTAGATGCTGAACTTCCCATATGTTTATGTTTAGTCATAGGAGGCGTGCCAGAGTGTTAGTCATAGGATCAGCTCGATTGGCTGATAAACTTCCCATATGTTTATGTTAGTCATAGGGGGCGTGCCAGAGCGCGATGTGTAGCGCTCTAATTGGGCAATACTACTTATCATATGTTATATTATATACGTATAGTGAAGTTATATAGTATACCCCCTTTATGAATAATCTAGTTGTAATATGAATCCATTTACTGATCTGCTTGTCAGGTAGGAGATCGAAAAGATAAATGACAAAATATGTGCCAATCTAGACCCTAACGATGTTAGAGTAAGATTTATTGCAAGTATCAGGGTACTGTTGATTATTGCCTATTGTGTTACCAACATTATTGGGATATAGCGCATATAGCGCTGCTTAAGTTTTTATAAATAGGTAGCCTATGAGCTTAATCCGTCCTATGGCCGATTATACAGAGATCAGGATTACCTCCATGAACGTTGCATTGATAGCACCACTATTTGTTAGGAAGTGCATTGATATCAGAGATGATTTTTAGTGATGTAGGTATTACTTTCTGCACAAATATAATGGGGTATATATTATTAGAATATATGTGTAGAAGATAACCATATTTTCTTACTATTAGGTACTAGTTTTTATTCCCAAGTACATTCTTGGTGTACTTTTTACAGACGGTAAGCTGGATTATACTCAAACTGGATACTATAAGTGCTCTGAATGGCAACTTTGTTGAATGATTGCTGTGCAGATCACTTGTATATTATGCATATGAGTGGTGTAAATTATAAAAACTGTGGGTATCGTGATAAATGTGATGACATCGATATTTAGTAGTGTACTATTGAATGATCAAAAATAATGCATGTGGAAAGTGAAGAAAAAAAAAAGGGGGGAACAAAACGTGAAACATACATATCTTAGTGTGTGCAAATTAACACTGTGGGTTTATGAATATATGATGATTTTCGTATATACAACATTGTAAATTAAATAATAAAGTGAGGGATATAATTGCCTCAAAGTTAAATTTGTGAATTTAATTGGCTCTTAGTGAGTATAGGTGAGTCATAGTGTGAGCGTTGAATCATAAGAAGTGATGAAAAGGAAAGATTTATTGTATGAGTGATACGGTGCCTCACTTACAGGTATACAAAATAATTATTGAAATCATTCATGCCATTTGGTTTTACAGAATTTAAACGATAAATCCATTTGCATTCAAGTTTAAGTAATGTTTTCTCAAGATTGCCTCCTCGTATTCCTAGTGAGGCTTTTTGAATGACCATATATTTCAGGTTGGTAGTGGAACACTTATGATGTATTTGAAAGTGTTTCGCGACTGATGTTAACTTTTTGCCACGTGCTTCATCCTTATTGGCATTTTTTATATTATTAGCATGTTCAAGAATACGTACCCTGATCTCACGGGTTGTCATGCCAACATAAATCATTTTGCATTGGCAAAAGAGAGCATATACAACCGCAATAGTTCTACAGGAAAAATGGGAGGCTAGATTGTATGAATAGCCATCTTTATCTTGGATGGTTTTAGACTTCATTACATATGGACAGGCAGAGCAAGTACCACAGGGATACATCCCTGGGTCAGTATCCTTTTTCTTAAAAGATCTCACATAATGGCTGGATACAAGTCTGTCCCTTAGATTTGTGGGTCTTTTGTACCCAATAGAAATTCTGTCACCAATAGTTTCTTTCAAAGAGGGGTCATTTTGTAATATTTTCCAGTGTTGATTAATTATTTTGGTTACTTCTGACATTTGTGGGTTATATGTGGTGATTAGTCTTGGATTGGACTCACTTGTATTTTTGACCTTTGGGACGAGTAAATTATCTCTGTGAATGTTCAGGGCCTTGTATTTGGCTCGTTTGACTGCTTTCTTACTGTAGCCTCGTGCTATTAGTCTGTCCATTAGGGCTTTGCTTTCTGTGAGATATATGTCGACACTAGAGCAATTACGTCTTAGACGCAGAAATTCCCCAAAGGGGATAGCCTTAAGGGTGCAAGGTGGATGAGCACTAGATCTATGTAACAGAGTGTTAGTCGCTGTTTCTTTTCGATAGATAGTGGTGTTAATAAAACCATCTTCTTTCTTGAATATGGTTATGTCCAAAAAGGAAATTTTGTGCTGATCAGCTGAATAGGTTAATTTGATGTTTTTATTATTCATGTTTACTTTCATCATGAACTGATCCAATTCCTGTGATGTCCCTTCCCATATGAATAAGACATCATCTATATATCTTATCCATAGCGGGATGTGATCAGTGTAATGTTGTAATTCAGTTGAAAAACATCAAAGAGGTCCCAATGCCCCAAGAACAGGTTGGCATACGTAGGTGCACAAGCTGTACCCATTGCGGTACCTTGCGTCTGTAAGTAGTACCTATCGTTGAAGGTGAAAAAATTATGTGTTAAGACAAACTGCAGTAGTTGGATCACAAATTTATTGTGATCTTCATTGTCATTAGTATTAGATGAGAGAAAATACTTGATGGCTGCTATTCCATCTGTATGTCTTATGTTTGTGTAAAGTGACTCAACGTCTGCAGTGACGAACCACATATCATCAGATAGCTGTATGTTTTGTAATATTTGTAGTACCTCCATAGTATCACGGACATATGAAGGTAATGTAGTTAGATACTCTCTTAACCTTTGGTCAACATATCTGCTAGCATTTTCAGTTGATTGTCATTCCCAGAAACGATAGGTCTACCGGGGGGTATTTGGGAGTTCTTATGCACCTTTGGCAAGAAATATAATGTGGCGACTTTCGGATGATCTATAGTTAAATACTTTTTCTCAGTATTTGTAATGATGTTATTTGCCCAAGCTTGTTTGACTAAGTTATTGTATTGTGTCAGATATGAGCTTTGAGGGTTAAAAATCAGTTGTTTATACCATGTAGAGTTAGATAGCTGTCTTGAGGCTTCATCTGTGTACATTTTAGATGGCCATAATACCACATTCCCACCCTTATCAGACGGTTTTATGGTGACATCTTTCCAAGATTCAATCTCATTCAGAGCTTTGAATTCTGATGTTGTCAAATTGTGATTCTTTCGAATAACAGGCAATTGTTCAATTTGGTGGCAGACCATTTTACAAAATACCTGAATTTCAGGTGAATTGGACATAGAGGGAACATATTTGGATTTTGGTTTAAGTGCGGTTCTCCACGTATTAGAGTTAGGCAGGGTTACATCATTAGAGTTAGTCATATCCTCACACTGAGTTGTTCTAATAGTTCAACTGTACTCAAATCTGCTGTATCTAAAACGTTGGGATTGTAGGCATATATCTTTTTTAACATCAGCTTGCGTGAAAATAAGTGTATGTCTTTTATTAATTCAAACTTATTAAGAGAATTAACTGGACAAAAAGATAATCCCTTTGATAGTACAGCTATATGATCTTGATTCAGTATATGATCTGATAAATTGATGACCCTCAATTTGTCATCCTGATTTTGGAGAAGGGACTCAGTTCCCTCCTCCTGGTGGATTGACGTGTTGGACCAGTAAATTTCCTTTTGTTCCCCCGTGAGTTGGGTATTGTGTGATTGGTCTGCAATATAGGAGGAGTTGGATTGTGTGGAGTAAGAAGAGGAATCTGCCTGGGTGGATGAGACTTGAAACCTATCCTGTATCCCTGAGCAATGACCTCCAGGACCCACGGGCCTTGCACGTCCCAAAACCAAGCTTCCAAAAAGAGTGACAGTGTGCCCCATACACAATCCGCAGCCAGATATGGGGCTGCCACTTCATGCCCTCTCGGCAGGCTTCTTGCTCTGCTTAAATTAATTCCAGGACTGAGCCGGCTTCCAAGTCCCCTTGAATTGCTCAGGCTTTGCGGAGGGTTGCTGACGTTGGGATTTATCTGTACGAAAGAAACAAAAATTAGGACCTTGTCCCTTAGTTTTGTTCTTCTTATCCTGCGGTAAAAAGGCACCTTTGCCTCCAGTAGCCGAGGAGGTAATTGAGTTCAGGCCTGGACCAAATAGAATCTTTCCCTTTAATAGGAGGGAAAGAAGTCTTGACTTCGAAGTCATGTCCGCAGACCAGGACTTCAGCCATAGTGCCCTACGGACTTGAACAGAAAAACCTGAAGCCTTGGCATTCAGGCAAATAATCTGCATATTTACATCACAAATAAAAGAATTAGCCACCCTTAAGGCCTTAATTCTTTCTTGGATCACGTAGAGGGGACCCTCCACCTCGATCAACTCAGATAAGGAGTCGCACCAGTAGGTAGTCGCTCCAGCAACCGCATTAACAGCCGCTGCCGGTTGAAACAAATATCCCGTATGTTGAGACATCTTTCTTAACAGAGTTTCTATTTTCTTATCCATGGGCTCTTTAAACAATGAACTATCCTCAAGCGGGATAGTAGTGCATTTAGCAAGTGTGGAGACAGCGCCATCCACCTTGGGGATGGAACCCCACAACTCCAATTGAGAGTCCGGAACTGGGAACAATTTTTTAAAGGAAGAAAAAGGGCAAAAAGAAGAACCAATTCTTTCCCATTCATTCTTAATAATGTTCGATATCTTTATGGGAACCGGGAAAGTCAATGGTACAACCCTGTCCTTGTAGACCTTATCTAATTTAGGAATCAAAGCTTCCTCAGGCAATTTGGCTCTGGAACCTCTAACGTAGCCAAAACTTCCTTTAGCAAAAAACGTAAATGTTCAATCCTAAATCTAAAGTCTGGTTCCTCCGCAGCTTGAGGCTTAGAGGCAGCAGATTCTGACCCAGAATGGGCACTCTCTGAAGTATCAGAGGCGTCTTCATCATCGGATAATCTTGTATCAGATAAATCCAATAAGCTAGTAGATGACCCCTGGGAAGGATAGCAATATTTAACCTTTCACTTGCGCTTAACAGGGCGTGGTAAAGCACTAAAGGCCGCAGACACTACCATTTGTAACTGCTCAGTAAAGTCGGACGGTTAAAGGGCCCCTCCAGATGGAGGATTAGGAGTGCTACGGGAAGCTGCATGTGTATTAGGAGATGACTGTAGGGTGTGCACCTCACGGGACAGAGACTCCTCAGAGGTGGACAGCTGAGTGGTATCAAACATATTAACTTTCTTTGATATGATTACATTATCAAGGCATGTGGAACATAATTGAGCAGGCGGGTATACCGTGGCCTCCTCACAATATAGACAGGTATTAGACTTAGGTAAAGAGGGAGTACCCTCTAACACATCAGAATCCTCCATAGCTTGCGCTTATAAAGCAGACTATTGAATAATAAGATAAAGCGCCGCCTTTATACCCCCAATGGCTGGGGCACTCACCACCTCCTATGACCCAGGCCAAACAGAGAAACTGCTTTTTCCCTTTCCATTAAACTGCATGGTCAGGAAACAGGAAATCAGTGTAACCACACCCGGTCACATGGTGTGCAATGCAGGACCGCCTCTGCTATAATAGGAAAAAAAGGCGCCAAGCCTTTCAGGCTGTGCAGCTTCCAAAAATGAAAGGAAAACCTGTACGTTCCAACGTCTGCCTGAGTCTCATCTCACACATTTTGCAGCATAATCATAATAAAATAAAAATATGTGATTAATCCCCCTCCGGAAATATTAACCCTTGATTCCATACAGATAAAAGGAGCCACACTGTAACCCTGTCTTCTTGCGTTATCATATGTGTATAAAAAATGAAACAATCGAGGGGGCGGAGCGACGAGCTGATCCGGCAGGACGCATCTTGGGGAAGCTCCTGATCTACATTTAGAATATATGAGCCTTTATAGGTTCCTAGAGGATATTTGTGATACTTTAGTAGTTATATCTCTAAAAGACCTCAGTGGAGTATAAAAGAGACTTTCCGGATCGTACCTTTAGCCTTTGCTGTTCAGCCAAACCCAGCGACCCTATCTGACAGGCCGCGGGGTTTTAAGCTGCCGCACATTCCCCCCCAGACATCTGGGTTACGAGTAGTCCTATTTGACTACACATACTGCTGGTGATGGATACCAATTTACAAGAATCTGAAGAAACTATATCTGAGTTACTAAACGAACATTATGCTGGATTGAGACTCTTAATAGCACAGAGTTTTGCAAGTTGCTTTTCCCCACGTGGCCCCCATGAACTGAATATTGGGTCTATAACGGCATTCAGTCCAGGGGACACTGCCTCATCCGATACTAACAATGCTGGCATACATGATTCTGTGAGCAAGGCTGCTGCGGAGAGTGGTGTTACCATCCAGTGCAAGGCTGAGACAGATCGGAGACCTGCGTTGTCTGTGGAAGATGTTGGCCTGGTTCCTACGGAGCATCCACTGACAAGAAACCCAGTGAGACAGAGCCTTGCACCTAACGCCACTCCTCATGGAAACCCACAGCCACAATCCACGGTCACTCCCGTACAAGGCAACAGCCACCTCATTTATGGAAGCGGAGCCGATGACAACAACTACACTTTGCTGATGGATGCCACTAATAGCATACGAGTGAAGTATCAGAGAGTAACCTCCGTTGTGCCATTCAGTCTGGACATGCCAATACTAAGAGCGGACTTGATAGCTAGTAAGGGAGAAAGACTTGGTCAAACTGACATTAACATGATACCTAACTATCTGCTCACGCAAGCCGCACGGCTCATATCGCTTCTTACCACCCTTCTATTTGAGGACCTAATGCAGTTGAAATGGGACCCTGGTGGGCCACCTCTGAACCTTGGGGCTGCTGAGGCAATACGGAGAACAGGTATTGGGTAACATGGCTCACAATATCTCATACTGCTCTCCTTGGGTATGACACGGTGTGAACATTATTTTTTTTACATATGCCGGACTTGGGCCGCATGGTTCACAACCAAGGGCTATGACTTAATACAACCCGTCAGGGAGCATTTACTACCCCTTCCTGTCACCAAACTGGGTATCGGATGAACTCCTTCAGACACGCTATATGGTTTATATGTAATGACTGTTTATGCTCTCAATCTCATGTTTAGGGCCATGTTCACTGTTTACTGTTGAGTCATTTATTTCAGTTATTTCTTTTATCGTTTTAAATATGATTGAGGCATGACATACTGTTTCTGATTTAAAATGTTTAATCTACTGTTGAGAACTGTTCCTACCTAATCTCCTGTCCATATAGATATATACAGATAGAAATGTACAGCTGCTTCTAGTGAACTAACAGATTTGATCTAGATAGAGTAAATTACCTGACAGCTGCATCACCCTACTCTAGATAGACCAGCATTGATACCTCTAGAATTATTAAATGAAGAGGTCTGATAGCTCTGTAGTTGCGATGATTAGAGCCCCTTCACCCACAGCTATTGACCATACATTAAGGGTCATATGAACTGCGTTAAATGTGTACCCAGATACTCTAAACTGTGTTTTATGCTAGTGATTTCATTAGCCTATTTGTAATATAGGGCATCTCTATCCTATATAAAAGTCTGCTATCATTTCAGAGTCATGGCACTACTGACGAGAAGATGATCTTATATTACCACTGTTAGCACAATAACTTTAACTATATTGAGATCTTAGATGTTGCACCCATAAATTCTACGTGCAGCTTCTGGTCCAGTAATATGACTGTTATACCCATAGAGACAATTCATATAAGATGCCTGGTAGGGCGGTACTTATACCCTATACATTTCAGTTTCCTAAATTTAACCTGACAAACTGAACACATATAAGTATTTCTATGTCATTCAACTGATTCGGTTCCACGAGTTGGTAGTTTCCATTAGTAGTCCAAAAGTGGCCCATTTTGTTATTTTATAATTTTTTCCCTATAATCCCTCATGCTGTATCAAACGCTCCTTTAAGGGTCCAAGAGAGGCCCTATTTATTCTTGGGGAATTCATTCATTGTTTCTAAAAAAAAAATAAAAAAAATGATGAGGTTTATTTTTATTTGTATAACTAGGCGATCTCATTTGTCTTGGTTTTGTTTTTTTACTCTGCCAATCAATATATATATTTTGCTGTGATGTTCTTTTGATTTTGGAACTGGGATTCCATTTGCCTGTCTTGTATTTATACAACCTCAATAAAAAAATATCTAAAAAAAAAATAAAAAAAAAATGAAACAATCTTACCGGAATCTATGCCGTGGAACAGAAACACAGCCTCTCAAGTTTGACAGTTTCATAGCATCGCTCCTGACATGGACTTGAGTGATGGAAGCAGGCAGTGAAACTCGTCAACACTGATTGCTTAGGAGCTGTTAATACGAGTCTGAATGGGTTTGCAGAAAGACTCTCCCTGCATCTCCAGACTCTAACATTCGTCAGTGCTCTCACTGAGAGGCTGACAAGACTACTTAAAACTCCAGTCCCATTTCGAAGGGTAGATACCCTTCTTAAGTAACTACTCCGAATCTTCTGAAATTTTTTCGTTGTGCTGGATTGTCCCAAATTTGCCTTGCAGAATGTTGCGCTACTCATTAAGCACAAGACAGCCCAAAATGAACGAGATTGCGCAAAACAAGAGTTTCTTATTCAGCACAAGAAATCCCTATTCCCTCTAGAGAGTGCCACTCACATCTTATAAAATGTAAGTGAACATTAATGTCAGGAGCGATGCTACGAAACTGTCAAACTTGAGAGGCTG
Source organism: Bombina bombina (assembly GCF_027579735.1). Taxonomy (NCBI): domain Eukaryota; kingdom Metazoa; phylum Chordata; class Amphibia; order Anura; family Bombinatoridae; genus Bombina; species Bombina bombina. The sequence goes on from NC_069499.1 coordinate 287,929,052, forward strand.
TGTTTCTGTTCCACGGCATAGATTCTGGTAAGATTGTTTCATTTTTTTTTATTTTTTTTTAGATATTTTTTTATTGAGGTTGTATAAATACAAGACAGGCAAATGGAATTCCAGTTCCAAAATCAAAAGAACATCACAGCAAAATATATATATTGATTGACAGAGTAAAAAAACAAAACCAAGACAAATGAGATCGCCTAGTTATACAAATAAAAATAAAAAATAAACCTCATCATTTTATTTTTATTTTTTTTAGAAACAATGAATGAATTCCCCAAGAATAAATAGGGCCTCTCTTGGACCCTTAAAGGAGCGTTTGATACAGCATGAGGGATTATAGGGAAAAAAATTAAAAAAATAGCTGCATTACTCTGTGTATGCTGTTCATTTATAGTAGTGCTGCTGTTGCTTTAAAATAACAAATAAAAATGTCTGCTCACAGCTAGTAATAAATCAACACAGTTTGTTTTTTTACCACCTCCTCAACGGTTGTGAGGTATCCTGAATTTGGGTCTGGAAAATTTGTCACCTTAGTTATCCTGCATTCAGCCTTGCACAAACAATAACTTATAATCCAATATTAGGAAGTGGGTAAAAAAAGTTTAACCAAAGCATCTTTACATATTATTATTATTATAGGATTTGTAGAGCGCCAACAGATTCTGCAGCACTATAAACAAAGGGGGAGTACAACAAAACAAATATAGGGATCAAATGGGTAGAGGGCCCTGCCAAGAGTTGCACTGTTGTAGTCAGCTCTTAAGAAGGTGATCTACAAACAGCTGGATTCTTAGGCTTACATGCTACAGGGGTTCAGCGGATAGCGATGGAAGAGAAGAACTGGTATAAAGAAAGGTTATTGTAGGTTGTATGCATCCCTGAACAGTAGAGTCTTTAGGGAGCGCTTGAAGCTTTCAAAACTAGGGGAGAGTCTTGTGGAGCGAGGCAGAGAGTTCCCCAAGATGGGAGCCAGTCTGGAAAAATCCTGTAAACGGGAGTGCGATGAGGTAACCAGAGAGGAGGAGAGTAGGAGGTCATGAGCAGAGCGAAAGGGATGGGAGGGAGAGTATCAGTTAGTGACACGGGTTAACAAGGAAGGAGATAGGTCTGGTGCAGAGAAGTAGATTTGGGTGTCATCGGCATACAAATGATATTGGAAACCGTGGGACTTTATTAAGGAACCTAGTGATGACGTGTAGATTGAGAAGAGAAGGGGACCGAGGACAGAGCCTTGCGGTACTCCGACAGAAAGTGGTGACGGGGCAGAGGAGGCCCCAGAGAAGGTTACACTAAAGGTACGGTTTGACAGGTAGGAAGAGAGTCACGAAAGGGCTGTGTCACAGATGCCGAAGGATTGGAGGGTTTGGAGCAAAAGAGGGTGATCAACAGTGTCAAAGGCTGCGGACAGATCAAGGAGGATAAGCAGAGAGAAGTGGCCTTTTGATTTTGCTGTAAGTAGGTCGTTGGTAACCTTAACAATAGCTGTCTCTGTTGAGTGATGGGGACAAAATCCAGATTGCAGTGGGTCAAGAAAGGAGTTTATTGTAAGGAAATGGGATAGGTGTGCATATACTAGTTTTTTTTAGAAGCTTTGAGGCAAGAGGGAGGAGGGAAATTATCAGGGTGCCAGGAATCAGACTGAGACAAGAAGTGCAAAAATAATCACACCTTTATAAATAGCAAAAAATAATAAAAAAAGTCCACAAGTCAAATAACAAGCCAGGAATCAAAACCAGAACCGGTAGTCAGACGAGCGCCAGAACAAGGAGAACAGCAGAATAAGGAACAAGCCAGGGATCAGGAACCAGGAGGGACGTCAGACAGCCAGGTAATACACAGGAGCTCTCACAAACAGGTCTGAGACAATGCAAGGGCAAAGCATACTAAACAGAGGCCCTTTAAATAATAAGTGATGACATCACAATTCTGAGACTGCATCCTGTCTCACACGGATGATGTACACCAGTCTGGCCATAAAAGGAAGTGCAGGAAATGAGCAGCATCACACAGTATGCACTAGAGTCAGCAAGAGAGGTGAGTAAAATGGCTGCCAGCAGCACATGGCAAACAGATCAGGGAAAAAACCCTGACAGTACCCTCCCCTCAATGACCCCTCCCCCGCGAGAGGACAAAAGGCTTATTGGGGAAACGGGCATGGAAGGCACGGAGGAGGGCAGGAGCATGAACATCAGAGGAGGAAACCCATGAACGCTCCTCCGGACCGTAGCCCCTCCAGTGAACAAAATACTGTATGCAGCCCCTGGACATACGAGAGTCAATAATGCTGCTAACCTCATACTCCTCATGGTTGTCAACAAAGATAGGGCGGGGACGAGGCAACACAGTGGTAAACCGATTACAAACCAATGGTTTCAAGAGGGAGAAATGAAAAACATTGGAGATGCGCATTGCAGGAAGAAGGTCAAGAGCGTAGGTTCACAGGATTGACCCGTCGGAGTATTCGAAAAGGACCAACATAACGCAGAGCCAGTTTATTGGAAGGCACACGACGGTTTAAGTTGCGGGAGGACAGCCAAACTGTCTCACCAACCTGGTAGGAAGGCGCGGGCAGATGCCTATGATCAGCCTGGAACTTTTGGCACTGCATAGAACAATGAAGGCAATCCTGAATCTGCACCCACGTGGAACGGAGTTGCCGGAGATGCTCCTCCAAAGCCGGAATACCCTGAGACATGAATGAATCGGGCAACAAGAATGGTTGAAACCCATAATTCACCATGAACGGGGATAACTTGGAGGAAGCATTAATAGCACTATTATGAGCAAACTCTGCCCAAGGTAACAGTTCAGACCAATTATTGTGGTGATCTGAGACATAGCAATGGAGGAACTGTTCCAGAGCTTGATTAGACCGTTCCGCAGCCCCATTGGATTGAGGGTGATATGCCGAGGAGAAGGAAAGCTGGATGCTCATTTGAGCACAAAAGGAATGCCAAAATCTGGAGACAAACTGGCTACCCCCGTCTGACACTATCTCCCTGGGTAACCCATGTAAACGGAAGACCTCCTGGGCAAAAATTGAAGCAAGCTCCTGAGCAGTAGGCAACTTGTTCAAGGGAATGCAATGTGACATTTTAGAAAAACGGTCAACCACCATAAGGATAACACTATTGCCATTGGAAACAGGGAGCTCGACAATGAAGTCCATGGAAAGATGTGTTCAAGGATGCTCACCATTAGCAATAGGTTGAAGAAGACCCACAGGAAGACGTCGAGGAGTCTTATTCTGTGCACAAACTGAGCAGGAGGCAACATACGTAGCAACATCAGAACGAAGAGCTGGCCACCAGAATTGTCGAGTGACAGACCAAATCATTTGGTTCTTGCCTGGGTGACCTGCGGCTTTAGGATAGTGGTAAGTGTGCAAAAGTTTAGTTCGAAGATTCTCAGGAACAAAACACTTACCACTAGGTTTCTCAGGATGTGCATTGGTTTGTGCAGCCAGGATCTCCTACCCCAAGGGAGAAGTCAAATTAGTACGTATGGTAGCCAAAATATGGTCAGGAGGTATAACTGGAGTAGGTACAGACTCCTCCTTGGACAGAGGCGAAAATTTTCAAGAGAGGGCATCAGACCGAACATTCTTACTACCAGGCAGGTAGGAGACCACATAATTAAACCGAGACAAACATAGCGCCCATCTGGCCTGTTTGGGCGACAAACATTTTGCTTCATATAGATAAGTTAAATTCTTGTGGTCAGTAAGAATGAGCACTGGCACACTAGTACCCTCGAGAAGATGCCTCCATTCCTTGAGTGCCAAAATTATGGCCAGTAATTCCCTGTCGCCAGTTTCATAATTGCACTCCGCTGGAGACAATTTCTTAGAGAAGAAACCACATGGATGCAAGATACTGTCAGGCGTAGGACGTTGAGACAAGAGGGCACCTACTCCAGTCTCAGACGCATTGACCTCAAGAACGAAAGGCAGGACAGGGTTAGGATGAGCCAGAACTGGAGCGGCAGCAAAGGCAGTCTTAAGACTATCAAAGGCCTTAATGGCAGTAGGTGACCAATGGAGTGGATTATTCTTTTTACGAGTCATGTCTGTGATAGGTTTGACCAAGGAAGAAAAGTTTTTAATAAACTTTCTATAGTAATTGGCAAACCCCAAAAAACGTTGAATAGACCGAAGACCAACTGGGCAAGGCCACTGCAGAACTGTAGATAACTTGTCAGGATCCATGGAGAACCCTGCAACGGAGATAACATAACCTAGGAAGGTTACTTGAGTCTGATGGAACTCACATTTCTCGAGTTTACAAAACAGGCTGTTCTCACATAGTTTCTGAAGAACCCATGTAACATTAGAATGATGAGCCTCAAGTGTGGGTGAGTGTATGAGGATGTCGTCCAAGTACACCACAACACACTGTTCCAACATATCTCGTAGGACATCATTAATAAATTCCTGGAAAACAGCAGGAGCATTACATTGGCCAAAGGGCATTACAAGATACTCATAATGCCTGCTACTGGTGTTAAATGCTGTTTTCCATTCATGGCCCTCCTTGATCCTAACGAGATTGTACGCTCCTCTCAAATCAAGTTTAGTAAAGACCGTAGCTCCCTTGAGGTGGTCAAAGAGTTTCGTAATGAGCGGAATAGGGTAAGCATTCTTAATGGTAAGACGATTCAGACCCCTATAATCAATGCATGGTCTTAACTTGCCACCCTTTTTCTTCACAAAGAAGAAGCCAGCCCCTGCAGGAGAGCAGGATTTGCGGATGATCCCCCGCGACAGAGCATCAGCAACATACTCCTCCATAGCACAATTCTCCACAACAGACAGAGGGTAAACCCGGCCCAGAAGAGGAATGGCTCAGAGTTGCAGGTCTATGGCACAATTGTAAGACCGGTGAGGAGGCAACATACCGGCACACACCTTGTCAAAACCGTCTAGGAACTCTCGGTACTCCTCTGGAAATTGAGATACCGAAGACGTGCACAAGACTTTAACTGGTTTCCGAAGACAAGTGGAAATACATTGCGGAGACCACAACAAAATTTTGGACCTGCGCCAGTCGAGACTAGGATTGTGCGTTTGGAGCCAGGGATAACCCAGAATAACCGGAAAATGCGGAGAGTTTATCACATGGAACTGGAGGGTTTCAAAATGGAGAGCCCCAACAGCCATGGCTAATGGAGCAGTTTCGTGAGTAATGAGTGCGGGCTGAAGGGGCCTGCCATCAATGGCCTCAATAGCAAGCGGAATGGACCGAGGCAATATGGGAATGGAGTGCTTTGATACAAAAGCACTGTCAATGAAATAGCCCGCAGCACCGGAGTCAACAAGAGCCTGGGTGACTATGGAGGAGTCCACCCAGGAAAGGACAACCGTGACCAAAGGTTTCTCCTTTAGCGGGGACGAGGATAAACCACCCAAGGTCTGCCCCCGACAGGACCTTAGGTGTGAGCGTTTCCCGGCCGTGTAGGACAAGAGTTCAAAAGGTGGCCCTGTAACCCACAATAGAGGCAGAGCCCCTCCCTCCTCCTAAAGGCCCTCTCCGCCGCGGAGAGACGCGTGAATCCCAACTGCATCAGCTCAGCAGTACCTGGTGACTCGGGACCAGGAGGCATGGGAGGAGAGGGAGGCATGGGTGGGGTCGAACACGTAGGAGACAACGGAACAGGATGCTTTCGGAAGCGCTCCTTCAAAGAGGACCTCTCACTCAGTCTGATGTCAATTAGGATCAAAAAAAGACACCAATGCCTCGAGATCTTCTGGTAAATCTCTGGCAGCAACTTCGTCTTTAATCGCATCAGAGAGCCCATGAAAGAAGGCAGCAACAAGGGCTTCATTGTTCCAACCTACCTCTGCGGCAAGAGTACAGAACTCAATGGCATACTGAGGAACAGATCTTGTACCTTGCTGAATGGACATGAGTCGTTTAGCAGCAGAGGAGGAGCGAGCCGGAACATCAAATACCCTTCGAAAGGAGGCCACAAATTCAGGGTAATTTGAAATCACAGGTTTATTAGTCTCCCACAAGGGATTAGCCCAGGGAAGAGCTGTGTCAGAGAGTAACGAGATGAGAAATCTCCCACCTTAGCTCTGTCAGAGGGAAACGCCTGAGGCAACATCTCAAAGTAAATGCCCACCTGGTTCAAAAACCCTCTGCACTGATTAGGATTGCGTCCATATCGCTGAGGTAGAGGTGCAGAACCGGACATGCTCCTGGTAGGACTAGGTGCAGCAGTGGAAACAGGAGCAGCCATAACTTGCGGGACACTTTGGTCCAAATGTGCAGTGCGAGTCAGCAGGGTTTGCAGGGCTAGTGCAAATTGATTCAAGCGGTGATCCTGTACATCCATCCTGGAAATTATGGCAGGTAAAGGTGGATTATTAGCACCATCAGGATTCATGGCCCTTGCGTAATATCAGGGTGCCAGGAATCAGACTGAGACAAGAAGTGCAAAAAATAATAAAAGAAAGTCCACAAGTCAAATAACAAGCCAGGAATCAAAACCAGAACCGTTAGTCAGACGAGCCGAGTCAGGAGCCAAAGCGAATAGTCAGATGAGCCGGAATCAGGAACAAGGAGAACAGCAGAGTCAGGAACAAGCCAGGGATCAGGAACCAGGAGGGACGTTCAGACAGCCAGGTAAAATACAGGAGCTCTCACAAACAGGTCTGAGACAACGCAAGGGCAAAGCATACTGAACAGATGCCCTTTAAATAGAGTCAGCAAGAGAGGTGAGTAAAATAGCTGCCAGCAGCACATGTCAAACAGATCAGGGAAAAAACCCTGACAGAAATAGGGTGCTAGTTGGATGGGGAGGTAGGATCAAGGGAAGGTTTTTTGAGGATAGGTGTGATCAGCGCAGATGAGGGAAATATACCGGAGCTGAGGGAGAGGTTAAAAATGTGTGTTAGTATAGGGGTAAGGGTAGCAGAGAGGGAGGGGAGTAGCTGTGAGGGGATAGGGTCAAGGGGACAGGTAGTGAGGTGAGAGCGCAGTATAAGTGCCGAAACTTCTTCCTCAGTAACACGGGAGAATGAGCTAAGTTTAAGGTTATGTGGGTTGTGGTTGAGTGAGAGCATTTGAGGGGGGCAGAGAATGGAATTATGTTGAGAGCTGATTTCATTTCTGATGTAGTCAATTTTGTTATTGAAGTGGCTGGCAAAGTCTTGAGCTGACAGAGAAGTTGTATTATGAGGTGGGGGAGGGCGGAGGAGAGTATTGAAAGTGGAGAACAGACGTTTTGGGTTTGAAGAGAGATTAGAGATAAGAGTAGAGAAGTAGTGTTGCTTATGGAGATTAAGGGCAGAATAGTAGTAGTTCAAGATGAATTTGTAATGAAGAAAATCAGCTGAACTCCAAGATTTTCTCCAGTGCCGCAGTACGGGAACATCTGTGTAGGTACCGTGTCAGAGGAGTATGCCAGGGCTGAGGATGAGTGTGTGATTTCCGAGCTATGGTAAGAGGGGCAGGATTATCAAGGACAGATATAAGGGTGAAATTATAGTGGCAGATAGATTGTTCAGGGCAGGAAAAGGAGGAGAAGGATGAGAGGAGAGGTTCGAGGGAATTAGCAAGCTGTTGCTGATCTTATGACATAATGCTTCTGTGAAGTTTGGTGTGGGGAGTAGAAGGAGGGAGAGTTATAAGGAGGGATGATATGTTGCAAGTAAGGAGATGATGGAAAGGGGGCGTTTTTGAAGTTTGAGAGAGTGCATCAATAGCTAAAGATCAGGTGAAGAGAGTGACCTTCTTTGTGAGTGGGAGAATCAGTCCATTGTGACAGACCGAAAGAGGAAGTGAGTTGCAAAAGTTGTTTTGCAGTTGAGGCAGTGGGATGGTCAAGAGGGATGTCGAAGTCGCCAAGAATGAGGGCAGGGGTGTCGGAGAAAAGGAAATAAGGTAGCCAGACAGCCAAGTGATCTAGAAATTGAGTTGAGGAGCCAGGGCTCGATATATGACTGCAACACGTACGGAGAGAGGGGAGAATAAGCAAATCATGTGGGTTTCGAATGAGGGAAATGTGAGGGAAGAGATGGGATGTATTTGTTGAAAGGTGCAACGAGAGGAAAGTAAAAACATAATTTATACTTACCTGATAAATTTATTTCTCTTGTAGTGTATCCAGTCCACGGATCATCCAATACTTATGGAATATATTCTCCTTCCCAACAGGAAGTTGCAAGAGTCCACCCACAGCAAAGCTGCTATATAGCTCCTCCCCTAACTGCCATATTCAGTCATTCGACCGAAAACATGCAGAGAAAGGAAAAACCATAGGGTGCAGTGGTGACTGTAGTTCAAATGAAAAAAATTACCTGCCTTAAAGTGACAGGGCGGGCCGTGGACTGGATACACTACAAGAGAAATAAATTTATCAGGTAAGCATAAATTATGTTTTCTCTTGTTAAGTGTATTCAGTCCACGGATCATCCATTACTTATGGAATACCAATACCAAAGCTAAAGTACACAGATGATGGGAGGGACAAGGCAGGTACTTAAACGGAAGTTACCACTGCCTGTAAAAAAAAAAACCCTTTCTCCCAAAAATAGCCTCCGAAGAAGCAAGGTATCAAATTTGTTAAATTTGAAAAAGTATGAAGCGCAGACCAAGACTCAGTCTTGTAAATCTGTTCAACAGAAGCCACATTTAAAAAAGGCCCAAGTGAAAACCACAGCTCTAGTAGAATGAGCTGCAATCCCTTCAGGAGGCTGCTGTCCAGCAGTCTCATAAGCTAAATGAATTATGCTTTTTAACCAAAAATACAGAGAGGCTGCTGAAGTCTTTTGACCTCTCCTCTGTCCAGAATAGACAACAAACAAGGTGAACGTTTGATGAAAACTGTAGTAACTTGTAAGTAAAACTTTAAAGCACAAACCACGTCCAATATTGTGTAATAGACGTTCCTTCTTTGAGGAAGGATTAGGATACAAGCATGGAACAACTATCTCTTGAGTGATGTTCTTGTTAGATACCACCTTAGGAAAAAACCCAGGTTGGTACGCAGGACTACCTTATCCGTACGAAGGACCAGATAAGGAGAATCACATTGCAACACAGATAACTTGGAGACTCTACGAGTCGAGGAAATAGCTACCCAAAAGGAACTTTCCAAGATAAAGATTGATATCTATGGAACAAAAAAGGTTCAAACGGAACTTCTTGAAGAGCCTTAAGAACCAGGTTTAAGCTCCATGGTGGAGCAACAGTTTTAAACACAGGCTTGGATCTAACCAAAGCCTGACCAAATGCCTGAACGTCTAGAATACCTGCCAGACGCTGGTGCAAAAAAATAGACAGAGTAAAAATCTGTCCCTTTTAAGGAATTAGCTGACAACCCTTTTCTCAAAAACATCTTGGAGAAAAAATAATATCCTGGGAATCCAGGCTTTACTCCATGAGTAACCCTTGGATTCATAACGATCAGATATTTACACCATATCTATGTTCAATTTTCCTAGAGACAGGCTTTCATGTCTGTATTTAAGGTATCAATGACTGACTCGGAGAAGCCATGCTTTGATAACATCAAGCGTTCAGTCTCCAGGCAGTCGATCTCAGATTGATTCTATTTAGATGGTTGAAAGGACCCTGAGGTAGAGGGACCTGTCTCAGAAGCAGAGACCGTGATGGAAAGGATGACATGTCCACCAGATCTGCATACCAGGTCCTGCGTGGCTACGCAGGCGCTGTCAAAAACACCAAAGCCCTCTCCTGCTTGGTCTTGACCTCCGGAGGAAATCCCACTCCCCCGGAAGAAAAGTCTGACGACTTAGAAAATCCACCTCCCAGTTCTCAACACCTGGGATATGGATAGCTGATAGACAAGAGTGAGTCTCTGTCCAGTGAATTATTGTAAGACTTCTAACATCACTAGGGAACTTCTGTTCCCCCTTGATGGCTGATGTAAGCCACAGTCGTGTATATTGTCCGACTGAGTATGATGTACCTCAGAGTTGCTAACTGAGGCCAAGTCTGAAGAGCATGGAATATCACTCCCAGAATAGTTATTAGAAGGAGGGTCTCCTCCTAAGTCCACTATCCCTGAGCCTTCAGGGAGTTCCAGACTGCATCCCAACCTAAAAGGCTGGCATCCATTGTAACAATTGTCCCATCTGACCTGCGGAAGGTCATACCCTTGGACAGATGGACCCGACATAGTCACCAGAGAAGAGAATCTCTGGTCTCTTGGTCCAGAATCAACAGGGGGACAAATCTGTGTAATCCCCGTTCCTCTGACTGAGCATGCATAGTTGCAGCGGTCTGAAATGTAGAAGTGCAAACGGTACTATGTCCCTTGCCGCTACCTATTAAGCCGATTTCATTCATGTACTGAGCCACCGAAGGGCGCGGATGGGATGAAAAACACGGCAGAAATTTAGAAACTTTGACAACCTGGACTCCGTCAGGTAAATTTTCATTTCTACAGAATCTATCAGAGTCCCTAGGAGGGAAACCCTTGAGATTGGGGATAGAGAACTCTTTCCTTGTTAACTTTCCACCCATGTGATCTCAGAAATGCCAGTACTACGTCCGTATGAGACTTGGCAATTTGGATGTTTGACGCCTGTATCAGGATGTCGTCTAACTAAGGGGCCACTTCTATGCCCCGCGGCCTAAGGACCGCCAAAGCGACCCCAGAACCTCCATAAAGATTCTTGGGGCTGTAGATATCCCAAAGGTAAGAGCTACAAACTGGTAATGCCTGTCTAGAAAGGCAAACCTGAAAAACGAAGGTGATCTTTATGCATCACAATGTGAGGATAAGCATCCTTCAAATCCATTGTAGTCCTCTATTGACTCTCCTGGATCATAGTTAACCCCTTAATGACCGCAGCACTTTTCCATTTTCTGGCCGTTTGGGACCAAGGCTATTTTTACATTTCTGCAGTGTTTGTGTTTAGCTGTAATTTTCCTCTTACTCATTTACTGTACCCACACATATTATATACCGTTTTTTCTCGCCATTAAGTGGACTTTTTAAAGATACCATTATTTTCATCATATCTTATAATTTACTATAAAAAAAATTATATAATATGAGGAAAAAATGGAAAAAAAAACACTTTTTCTAACTTTGACCCCCAAAATCTGTTACACATCTACAACCACCAAAAAACACCCATGCTAAATAGTTTCTAAATTTTGTCCCGAGTTTAGAAATACCCAATGTTTACATGTTCTTTTTTTCAAAATTAGCGCTAGTTACATTGGGACACTGATATCTTTCAGGAATCCCTGAAAATCCCTTAACATGTATATATTTTTTTTTAGAAGACACCCCAAAGTATTGATCTAGGCCCATTTTGGTATATTTCATGCCACCATTTCACCGCCAAATGCAATCAAATAAAGAAAATCGTTCACTTTTTCACAATTTTTTTGACAAACTTTAGGTTTCTCACTGAAATTATTTACAAACAACTTGTGCAATTATGGCATAAATGGTTGTAAATTATTCTCTGAGATCCCCTTTGTTCAGAAATAGCAGACATGTATGGCTTTTGTTGTTGCTTTTTGGTAATTAGAAGGACGCTAAATGCCACTGCGCACCACAAGTGTATCATGCCCAGCAGTGAAGGGGTTAATTAGGGAGCATGTAGGGAGCGTCTAGGGTTAATTTTAGCTTTAGTGTAGTGTAGTAGACAACCCAAAGTATTGATCTAGGCCCATTTTGGTATATTTCATGCCACCATTTCACCGCCAGATGCGATCAAATTAAAAAAAACGTTAAATTTTTCACAATTTTAGGTTTCTCACTGAAATCATTTACAAGCAGCTTGAGCAATTATGTCACAAATGGTTGTCAATGCTTCTCTGGGATCCCCTTTGTTCAGAAATAGCAGACATATATGACTTTGGCGTTGCTTTTTGGTAATTAGAAGGCCGCTAAATGCCGCTGCACATCACACGTGTATTATGTCTAGCAGTGAAGGGGTTAATTAGGTAGCTTGTAGGGAGCTTGCAGGGTTAATTTTAGCTTTAGTGTAGAGATCAGCCTCCCACCTGACACATCACACCCCCTGATCCCTCCCAAACAGCTCCCTTCCCTCCCCCACAATTTTCCCCGCCATCTTAAGTACTGGCAGAATGTCTGCCAGTACAAAAATAAAGGGAATCTTTTTTTTTTTTTTTTTAAATTGTATAGCATATTTACATATGCTGCTGTTTAGGATCCCCCTTAGCCCCCAACCTCCCTGATCCCCCCTCAAACATCTCTCTAACCATCCCCCTTTGCCTTTTTGTGGGCCATCTTGGGTACTGGCAGCTATCTGCCAGTACCCAATTTGCAGAAAAAAAGGTTGTTTTTTTTTATTTTTCCCCATTTTTTTTTTCTGTAGTGTAGCTTCCCTCCCACATACTAACCCAACACCCCCTGATTTCGCTTTTTATTTTGATTAATTTTATGTTTTAGAACCCTGATGAGCAAATCCTATGGTGCATATTTTCTGTAGTGTAGCGGTTCCCACCCGCTCCCTCCCATGCACGCGCCCGCCCCCTCCATATCGAGCCCGTGCGCGCCCCTGGGTCATCCCCCGCCCACGATCCCGCCCCCCTCCACATCACTGGACCCATCGATGGCCGCCACCCGCCTCCCACGTCGGCTCCCACCCACCAACGATACCGGCCATCGATGTCCGGTGCAGAGAGGGCCACAGAGTGGCTCTCTCTGCATCGGATGGCCATACATGGTTATTGCAGGATGCCTCCATATCGAGGCATCACTGCAATAACCGGAAAGCAGCTGGAAGCGAGCAGGATCGCTTCCAGCTGCTTTCCACACCGAGGACGTGCAGGGTACGTCCTCAGGCGTTAACTGCCTTTTTTTTGAGGACGTACCCTGCACGTCCTCGGTCATTAAGGGGTTAAGATGGTACGAATAGTTTCCATCTTAAATGACGGAATTCTGAGGAATTTGTTTAAGATCTTTAGATCCAAAATAGGTCTGAAGGTTCCCTCACCTTGGGAACCACAAACAGATTTGAGTAAAAACTCTGTCCCTGTTCCTCTCTTGGAACTGGATGGATCTCGTACACAATGTAAGAATGCCTCCTTCTTTATCTGGTTTGCAGATAATTGTGAAAGGCGAAATCTCCCCTTTTTTTGGGGGGGAATCTTTGAAATCCAGAAGATATCTCTGGGATATAAATTCCAATGCCTAGGGATCCTGGGCATCTCTTGCCCACGCCCGGGCGAAGAATGAAAGTCTGCCCCCTATAGGATCCGTTTAACGGATAGGGGTCCGTTCCTTCATGCTGCCTTAGAGGCAGCAGCAGGCTCCTTGGCCTGCTTATCTTTGTTCCAGGTCCAATTGTCTCCAGACCGCCTTGGACTGAGCAAAAATTCCCTCTTGTTTTGCCTTAGACGAAGTGGATGCCACACCTGCCCTGAAGTTTTAAAAGGCTCGAAAATTAGACCTTTTTTTGGCCCTTGATTCCTATCCTGAGGAAGGGCATGACCTTTTCCTCCAGTGATATAAGCAATAATCTCCTTCAAACCAGGCCCGAATAGGGTCTGCCCCTTGAAGGGAAGTTAAGTAGCTTATTTATTAAAGTCACGACAGCTGACCATGATATAAGCCATAGCGCTCTGCGCGCCAGTATAGTAAAAAACAGAATTCTTAGCCGTTAGTCTAGTCAAATGAACAAAGGCATCAGAAAACAAAGGAATTGGCTAGCATAAGCTTGTCAAATATATTCATCCAATGGAGTCGCTAACTGTAAAGCCTCATCAAGAGACTCAACCCAGAACGCTGCAGCAGCAGTGACAGAAGCAATGTATGCAAGGGGCTGCAGGATAAAACCCTGTTGAATAAACATTTTTTATCCATTGGATCTAAAAAGCACAACTGTCCTCGCCAGAGGTAGTGGTACGCTTAGCTAGGGTAGAAACTCTTCTCTCCACCTTAGGAACTGTCTGCCAGAAGTCCCGTGGTGGTAACTATTAGAAAACATTCTTCTAAAAAATAGGAGGGGAAGAGAAGGGCACACCTGGTCTATCCCATTCCTTATTAAAAAAAATTTAGTAAACCTCTTTAGGTATTGGAAAAACATCAGTACACACCGGCACTGCATATTATTTATCCAGTCTACACAATTTCTCTGGCCCTGCGATTGTACACATTCATTCAGAGCAGCCAAAGCCTCCCTGAGCAACAAGTGGAGGTTCTCAAGCATAAATTTTAAATGTAGAAATATCAGAATCAGGTTAAATCATCTTCCCTGAGTCAAAAAAAAAAAAAATCACCCACAGACTAAGCATATTGTGAGGTAGTATCATACATGGTTCTTAAAGCGTCTGTATGCTCTGTATCTACCCCCAGAGCTATCTGCTTTCCTTTCATTTCAGGTAGTCTGACTAATACTGCTGCCAGAGTATTATTCACCACTTTTGCCATGTCTTGTAAAATAAACGCTATGGACGCCCTTGATGTACTTGGCGCCATTTGAGCGTGAGTCCCTGAAGCGGGAGTCGAAGGGTCTGACACGTGGGGAGAGTTAATCGGCATAACTTTCCCCTCGACAGAATCCCCTGGTAAAATAAACGCTATGGGTGCCCTTGATGTACTTGGCGCCATTTGAGCGTGAGTCCCTAAAGCGGGAGTCAAAAGGTCTGACACGTGGGGAGAGTTAGTCGGCATAGCTACCCCCACGACAGAATCCTCTGGTGATAATATTTTTAAAGACAAAAAATGATCTTTATTGTTTAACATGAAATCAGTACATCTGGTACACATTCTAAGATGGGGTTCCACCATGGCCTTAAAACATAATGAACACAGAGCTTCCTCTATGTCAGACATGTTAGAACAGACTAATAATGAGACTAATAAGCTTGGAAAACACTTTAAATCAAGTTAACAAGCAAATATATAAAACGTTACTGTGCCTTTAAGAGAAACAAATTTTGTCAAAATTTGAAAAACAGTGAAAAAAGGCAGTAAAACAAACACAATTTTTACAGTACATGTAATAAGGTAACAGAGCATTGCACCCACTTGCAAATGGATGATTAACCCCTTAATGCAAAAAACAGATAAAAAAAACGACAGACGTTTTTTTAAAAACAGACACAACAAAACTGCCACAGCAGAGCTGTGGATTACCTTCCCTAAAAACAATTTTGGAAGTCTTTTTAGCCCTTTAGAAATGTCCTGTACTATTCATGGGACTGCTGAGGGAATCTGGATAATTCATTTTGTAATTTTAACTGTGCTAAATTAGGCCCCTCCCACTCATATTACAACAGTGGGAAGCGTCAGTTAACTGTTTCTATGCAAAATTTAAGCCAGCCATGTGGAAAAAACTTAGGCCCCAATAAGTTTTATCACCAAACATATGTTAAAAAACGATTAAACATGCCAGCAAATGTTTTAAAACACATTTTTACAAGAGTATGTATCTCTATTAATAAGCCTGATACCAGTCGCTTTTACTGCATTTAAAGGGACATGCCACCCACATTTTTTCTTTTATGATTTAGAAAGAGAATGCAATTTTAAACATCTTTCTAATTTACTTCTATTATCTAATTTGTTTTATTCTCTTGATATTCTTTGATGAAAAGCATATCTAGATATGCTCACTAGCTGCTGATTGGTTGCTGCACATAGAAGCCTTGTGTGATTGGCGCACCATGTGCATTGCTTTTTCTTCAACTAAGGATATTTTAAAAATGAAGCAAAATAAATAATGGAAGTAAATTGTAATGTTCTTTAAATTTCTATTCTCTATCTGAATCATGAAAAAAATATTTTGGGTTTAGTGTCCCTTTAAGGCTATACCAACATTACAGTGTTATCACCAATGTACGTTAAAAAACGATTAAACATGCCAGCAAATGTTTTAAAACAAATTTTTATAAGAGTATGTATCTCTATTAATAAGCCTGATACCAGTCGCTATCGCTGCATTTAAGGCTTTACTTACATTACTTCGGTATCAGCAGTATTTTCTTAGTCAATTCCATTCCTAGAAAAATATTTTACTGCACATACCTTATCTGCAGGAAAACCTGCACGCCATTCTCCCTCTGAAGTACCTCACTCCTCAGAATGTGTGAGAACAGCAAATGGATCTCAGTTACGTCTGCTAAGATCATAGAAAAACGCAGGCAGATTCTTCTTCCAAATACTGCCTGAGATAAACAGCACACTCCGGTGCCATTTAAAAATAACAAACTTTTGATTGAAGAATAAACTAAGTATAAATCACCACAGACTCTCACGACCTCCTATCTATGTTGAGGCTTGCAAGAGAATGACTGAATATGGCAGTTAGGGGAGGAGCTATATAGCAGCTTTGCTGTGGGTGGACTCTTGCAACTTCCTGTTGGGAAGGAGAATATATTCCATAAGTAATGGATGATCCGTGGACTGGATACACTTAACAAGAGAAATACCTACACCACCTCCTTGTCTATTACCAGACCTAGGAGTGTGGCTGAAGTAGAGACCCCCATGTGACAGTGTAGCAGTGGATGCTGTGTCTAGGGGAGAGAGCCAGGTTTCTGTTAGGGCCAGAAGGTTGAGGGAGCGGGAGATGAAGAGGTCATGTATAGAAGTGAGCTTGTTGCAAACAGAGCGAGAGTTCCAGAGTGCGCAAGTGAAAGGTGTAGTGGCTTTTGATGCAAGAGGAATGTGAGTAAGTTTTGCAGAGTTTTGTTTTCTGAGTCTATGGGACGGTACACAAGGATGTGCACGGCTAGGCAGTGGTTGTGGACCAGGATTAGGGAAGATGTCACCAGCAGTTAGTAAAAGCAAGAGGGAGAGTGACATGAGATGAGATACAGATTTGCAGTAATGAGATTGCTTTTGAGACAAGCTGCAGGGGGGAGAGAGAGTGTTTAGGAAAAGGTAAAATTCATGAGTACAAAAGTAAGGTGAGTTTAAGAGAGATGAGCTAATGAACAGTGCAGGTGGAGAGGGAGGAGTAATTGAATAATGTAGTTTGTTATAGAGACAAGAGGTAGCAAAAATGATTATGAATATATTGAGCATTTTTACAAAAGTGGGAACCAGTACGTAGCCAAAACATTTTTTAGTGCACCCTGAAATTGGCATCTCATAGCGGCATCTTTAGTTCAGTCCAAACCCGAACACTATTGCGTCGTGCACAGCACAGCAATATTTTGTAAGTACGCACTATGTATAACACATAAACACAAACTATCACATAGATATTGACACTCACACACACACTAACCGACGCTCAAACACACTCTCACATGTTCCCACACACTCTCACACACTAACCCATACTCACACACACTTACCCACACTCACACACACTAACCCACGCTCACACACACTAATCCTCACTCACACACGCTAACCCATGCTCACACATACTAACCCACGCTCACACATACTAACCCACGCTCACACATACTAACCCACGCTCACACACACTAATCCTCACTCACACACACTAACCCACGCTCACACGCACTAACCCACGCTCATAAACACTCTCACACACTAATCCTCACACACACTTACCCACGCTCACACACACACTAACCCATGCTCACACACACTAACCCACGCTCACAAACACTCTCACATGCTCACACACACTAACCCACACACACACACTAACCCACACTCTCACTCACACACACACTCTCAAATACACTTACTCTTTCATACACACAGAAAGACACTGACAAACACAAAGACACAAACACACAGAAACACTCCAACACAAAGACACAGACACCCAAGAGAAAAATAACTTGCAAATGCACAATGCCACCTTTTTGGCTGTGCTTGTTTCCCACCAAACGTCTGACTCTAGCTACAAACCCGGACACACAAAATGGAAACCTGAACTGTCCAGGTAATTCCCGGACAGGTGGCAAACCTAGCAGAGAGAGTATTAGTGTGCTCTCCGGTATTACTAGTGTTGCACTTGAGCGCCACTCAAAATATTGCTTTAAAATTTAGCATGTTTTTAAACCTAAAGACAAAAACTCCCATCACTTAGAGGTGGAACAGGCAAGGGGATGAAAGTGTATGTCTATGTATATGTATATGTGTATTTACACTATATAAAGTATGTGTATTATCATGCTTCCATTTTCTAGCACATAACTGTTATTGCACCATCTTGTGGCTGTTTGGAAAACTACAGGTATAGATCCTATGTAAAAGCAGCCAAAATGCTACAAAAACAATGGGTTAAAAAAATAAAAAGATATTGCATTTTGCAGACCTTACAAAGGTAACCACTACATAAAAGAATTAGGCCAGCAGAGCGCCTGCCCCAAGTCCATCAACCAGTGCCCACTAGCAAGGTTGCACTAACCCAGGAGAATGTATGACACCCCTTCATAACACTATAGCATACAACACTTTAATTACTGACGTGTTCCTAAAATTTACAGGGTCTATTTTATAATCAAGCCCTAAAAGTAAGTAGACTAACTTGGTTATAAAGAACAAGATCCCAGTCTGTTGAAAGCATGTGAGCTGGTAAGCAGAAATACGTTTTACTGGTACTGAGCCAACCTTGGTAAACAGAGAGGTGGAAGAAATGTTCTTTTTTTCTGTATGTGTGTGTTTGCGTATGTGTGCATGTGTGGGTGCATATCTGTGTGAATGTGTGTGTGTGTATGCATGTATGTGTACGTGTGTGTGTGCGTGTGTCTGCGTGTGCAGATGTGTGTGCATCTGCATGTGTAAGCTACTGTGTGTCTACCCCATATATTCCATTGTGTCTACTGTAATATTCTGTCTTCTCATATTCACATTTGTCATCTGTGTGTACATGTGTGTGTTTATGTATGTGTTTGCATATGTGTGAATGCATGTGTGTGTGCGCGCATGTATGTGTGTGCGTGCCTGTGTGTTTGCATCTGCATGTGTAAGCTACTGTGTGTCTACCCTACATATTCCATTATGTCTTCTCATATTCACGTGTCATCTCCTTCCTGTGTTTTTCTACTCTCCATTATCTAGTATCGCAAATCTCCCTCTCCCCCCCCACTCTGCTTATCTTTGTCCTCTTACCCACCTCTCCCTTCGCCCAACCCATTTCTGTGCCCTCTCTCACCATTGTCTATCTAACCCCCCTCCAGTATCTGCCATCTCCTTCTGAAATAATCACATGCCCATCATTGTCCTGCTCACACGTGTCCTTTATCAATCCCTTCTATGTTCTCAGCAAATGCTCAGTAACATTGTGTCTTCTACACCCCATTTGTCTTCTCTCTATAAATCTGTGCCCTTTTCTATGACTTCTTGTCCTCTCTGACCCCCTCTCTTCCCGCTTCTTGGTTATTAATAACCCCCTCACTTTGTTCCCTCTATTCCCACCACCCCATCTTTCTTTGTATTCTCCCACCAATCACAACCATCTATCTTTAATGAGACACAAAGTATATGTTCACTGACATTATTTTAAATAAAAACAGATCTTGACCCACTGAAGTACTGAGAC
This sequence comes from Bombina bombina, assembly GCF_027579735.1. Lineage (NCBI taxonomy): Eukaryota > Metazoa > Chordata > Amphibia > Anura > Bombinatoridae > Bombina > Bombina bombina. The sequence continues at coordinate 287,948,481 of NC_069499.1, forward strand.
AAGCTTTTTGCATTATAGTTGTCTATTTTGTGGTACAGGAGCATATATCGGTCATGTATTGAGCAGAGACCTGCTATTTCTCTTTTACACCTGGCTCCCTAATTTATTCAACATGAAACCCAAAAGGCATAATGTGGCTGCAACTATGATCTAAGAAGTCAGTATAATTGTCCACTGATCTTTTGACCCGCCCAGTGACTTGGCTGCTCTACCTATATAACATTTGTAGGAAGATAGATATTAGTGGGTGGAAATATATGGTCTACCTGTTTAAACACAAAACACACATTTATTTTAAAAATGTAATATAAACAATGTTCTTTTAAAGGATAACATTAGATCAGTTCAGTACTTCACGGTCTCTCACAAGATTCTAGGCACATTTTACATTGCTCCATATCTGTTATGGATGTGAAGGAGACTTTTATTCCATGTTTATTCTGTTTTAATTCTTTGTATTTATTAAATTTAGAGGTTTAGAATTTTGTCAATATGTTTTTGTCATTGATCGGTAACTGGAAAAGAAGGGCAAATTATACAAGGTGAGTAACTCAAAGAAACTCAGACCATAAGCAGGTATTCATCAGATTTATACACTTTACAGACATTTTGTTTCTACAATAGAGTTGGATTACATGATGAACACTACATTAATGTGACAATGTTGCACTTGTCTTATTCATTTTAACCATTTGACTGGCTGGAAAAATACAATTTGCTGCAGAGTTAAACAAAATTTGTAAATAATTTGTATGTTGAAGAGCGTTGCAGAGCCAAATATCTTTATTTATATACAAGAGGTGTTACCACAGGGATGTCCTACTAGTACTAGGTGCTGCACCATGAAGCATTTTACTGAATCTTTCCTGCTCTCAGGGCTGCCATCAGGGGGTGAATAGGGTGACTCCTGTCAGGGGCCCAGTGGGCAGCCACCAAGAGGGCGCTACAGCAGAGTGCTATTGAAGCATGGGGAAATATCATTACAAGGTGTAAAGCATTAGCATTTTAGAGGATTTCTGAGTAATGCACTAAACCACTATGCACAGTGTGAGACAGACTTAGCACTTCTAGTTTGTACAGTGTGGTACAGAGTCAGATGGCAGATCACTTTCATTTGCAGAGTAAGTAGGGACATACTAGTAAATGTTTTTTTTTTATTTATTTGTGAGCAATTTCAGATAGTAAATTCAGTGGTGGATGGTTAGTATCGGTGGGGCCAGGGGTCCATAAAAACACATTTTGTTTAGCAATATGCAGCAGGAGTATTTATGATTATTTGACAATTCTGTAGAAATTCTATATTTAAAAACCATGAAATGTTTGCCTCCTCAATACACAAATGGCAGGTGCCCTTTTGGAAGATATGATTTTTTTTATTTATATATATTAATTACATTCCAGTTTACTGCCCCTTTATACAAGGACTTTCCAGATGCCAGGAGGTATTTTATCTAAGATTTTTACATCTGCTAAAGTGTTGTACTCTCATGCTAAGATTGCTCAGTGTTTGAAATGAGACAGGTTGACTTAACAATGTTCAGTTTACACTACAGCTGACTTAATTTTGAAATAATACAAACAAGCATAAATCCTGCATTTAACCAGATCTAATGGTATGAGAGACTGAGTACCACAGCTTATGGTTCCACCAAGATCACATAGAGTACAGCATTTTCAAAATACATAAGTACAGCTGACAGATTTGAAGTGGTGCTCTTGTTGGGGGAAAATGGGAAGAAAAACCCCCAAGCATATGTCAACCTTTTCAAAAGTACTTTTCTTCATCTACCCCTTTTGACAGATCAATAATGTCCAATTTTGAATTCACATAAGTATTTTTGTTTGCTCATTTACAAATATGATTCTTTAAAAATTGATCTCTTAATTTCTGCTATTTTTTTATTATGCATGTCACTCACTGTTGATTTAGGGAATGTGCAGAAGTTTTACCTCCTGTGAGTGTTTCTGTGGGTCTCTCTGTGAGGGTTTATGTGTCTGTCTTTGTGTATTTTCTGTGGATGTCTCTGTGAAGGTTTGTGTGTGGTGGTGTGTGTGTGTGTATGTCTTTTTGTGTTTTCTTGTGAATGTCTGTGTGTGTGTGTGGTCTTTGTGTGTTTTCTGAGGCTGTTCTGTGGGTGTTTCCTTGGGTGTATGTGCAATTTATGTTTGAGTTTGTGGTGTCCATTGTCTGTTCCTTTTTAGGACATTTTGACCTTACTACTGAGTTTATGTGTTTGTGTGTTACTACCTTCACAACATTTCCAAGTTTGACACTTAAGAATAAAGTGCATATACGTTTTAGGTCACTTGGTCGAAAATTGCACATGTCAAAGGGGGGGGGGGCAGATCATTGGTTAAGTAAGGGGCCCCAAAATTTCTAGTGGCGGCCCCTGTCTGCTCTGTTACTGCTGGTATATGCTAAGAATGAATAATGCTGCTTTTTCTATATGTCTACTAAAGAGTAATATTTCACTCGCTTAATGAATACCTGTCTTTACTGGATGAGTAATTGCACAGAACCTATCACTTTGACCTTGATATTGTATGTGAAAATTCCTTGGGATAATTAGTGCATAAGGAAAGCAGTTATGCTCTCACAGTTTTCCAAAATTAAAGAACAATCGGATATACATGCATGCACATACACCTATGGTTATGAATGTGACTGCTGGCAGATTATATAACCTATTCCAATAAAATTAAGTGAAATAATAATTCAAACAGTATTGTCTGGGGTTTATCAAAGTCCTTTTAGCTGCGGAATTCGATAAGTGAAAAATAACCCCAGAAATGTGTCATTCAGTTTATAGAATTCAGATTTTATTCAGAAAAAAACAGGACAGGCACTTGTTGAGTATGGGGCCAATTTTCACTGAAATTAAAAAGGGGTCGATAAACAACGAAAATGGCAGATTGTATTTGCTCATCAGCTGCCATTTAAAAAGAGGTTTTGTTGCTACATTTTGGGGAAAAAATGAAAGATTTCCAACAAATCTCGGTAGAGATACATTTAATACAGTTTACACATATATACATGCTGTAATTACAACCCATGTGAACATCTCTAATGAAAATGTGCGTAAGATTTTTTTTATGCCTTACTTAACTAACTTTTTCAAGAACACAGCAATGGGTGGCTGGTAAAATTACACTGGCTTTGTACTGCAAATCAGAAACAATATCTGATTGCACTCATGAATTTGTGTTTTAAACAGATTTTCACCCTTTAACTATATAAGCTGAAATTTGATCATTTTAACCTGTTTTTTTTTTGTATTTTTTGATAGAATGGTATAAAAATAATTTGGGAATTTAGGCCTGAACAATGTGTTATTTTATGGCTATGAAGATTGTACCCACTATCCAATGTAGATATTAAATGCCCCATAACCATTGAGTAATAAAAGCATAGTAAAGTCAAAATTAAACTTTAATGATTCAGATAGCGCATGTCATTTTAAACACTTTTTCAAGTTACTTGATGTTACCTAATTTGCTTTGTTCACGTGACATCCTTTGTTGAAGAGCAACCTAGGTGGGTGCTGCAATGTACTGCTGGGAGCCTAGCTGGTGATGGTGGCTGCACATATATGGCTCTAGGCATTGACTTACCTGATGTGTTTAGCCTAGCTCCCAGTAGTGTGTTGCTGCTCTTTCAACAAAGGATCCCAAAAGAATGAAGCAAATTTTATAATAAAAGTAAATTAGAAAAGTTATTTAAAATTGTATGCTCTGTCTGAATGGTGAAAGAAACTTTGGGGTTTCATCTCCCCTTTAAAGGAATATAAAAGCGGAAAAACAAAATACGTGTGAGAGCATTTAATTACTACTCTATTGTTTACATATAACTATGTGTTTTACCAGCAATATACTACTGGGACCGGAGCTGAACACATTGATGTGACAAAAGGACATCAATCACCAGCTAGTCTCCAGCCTACCTTAGGTATTCTGTTCAGCAAAGGATACCAAAAGAATGGTACATTTATTTATATTGAAAAGTCCTATTAAAATGGCTTTATCTGACCTTAAAAGTGTTATTTTGATTTTCATGTCTGTTGTCTTAACATTAGCATACTTAACTATTTATAAACTTCAATAGAATCGTTTAGAAGTATCAAGTCCATGGACCACAATAGAAGGCACTATAAAACACTAGGTAAACACATAAGGCATAAAACCAGAGCATTATTTAAAGGGACCAGTAGAGTCAAAATTAAACCTTAAATAGATTGGATAGAGCATGAAATTTTAAACCACTTTCCCAATTTACGTCTATTATTATTTTTGCTTAGTACTCTTGGCATCCTTTGTTAAGAGTAATCATTGATGAGTTCTGGAGCGTGCACGTGTCTTAAGCCCATCTGGCAGCAGTGTTTGCAACATTGTTTATAGAAGTATTTTACATTGTTATAAACACTGCTGCCATAGACCTGCTTATAGACATGTGCACGCCCCTAAGCACCTATCAGCCTACGAAGGGTTTAGTCTTCAACATAGAATACAAACGGCTAGATTACAAGTGTTGCGGTGCGGCTTTTAACGCTGAAAAAATGGCCATTCCCAGAGTAATGGACAGGAACGCAGATTCGAGTCGTGTCGGTGTAGCCTATACCACAAGCATTTTAGCCTGTAATGCAACGTCCATCGCACCCCAAAAAAAATGACGTTTTTTGTGTGGGATTTTCATAGCGCCGGTATTACAGGTTGTGCGTTGAGGCTAAAAAAGCTGGTGTTACGCTATACCAACACAATCCATACCGCCATCTAAGAGCAATAGTTACTGGATTTTGCCCTCAAAAATGTTTCACAAAACTCATAACTAAACTGTTACAAAGTATTCTAACACCCATAAACTACCTCTTAACCCCTAAACCCCCCGCCCTCCTGCATCGCAAACACTATATTAAACCTATTAACCCCTAAATCTGCCGCCCCGCCCAATTCGCGACTATTAAATAAACTAATAACCCCCTCATCTGCCATCCACCCACATCGCCAACACTAAAATAACAGCTATTAATTCCTAATCTGCCGCTCCCCGACATCGCCGCCACTATAATAAAGTTATTAACCCCTAAACCTCCGGCCTCCTACATTGCCGCCACTAAATAAACCTCCCACCCACAATATAAAATATAGGAGGTTTAGGGGATAGATTACCAACTGCAGACCGGGATCTACCGCAGCCCTGTGAGCGGGTATCCATGACATCAGCCCAGGAGTGTGAGACTGTATCTGGAGCTTCTTGCCGAGCCGGTGTTTTGTGGGATAAGTCATATCTATAACTATAACACATTGTGTTCTATGCTGTTTTTATTTTATTTATGGGTGAGCTTGCACTTTTTGTGGTGCACGCACGTATTAAAGGATTACTACCTCTACACTTGAGTCTTCTCCTATCTTTCAGATATTATTTCAGATGATTTAAAACTTAGTAACAATGTAGTAATCGCAGCGAGTAAGGCTAGCAGAATGCAGGGATGTATTGGTAGAGTTATTTGCAGCAGAAAATAGTAAGGTTCTTCTGCTACTTTATAGATAATTAGTTAGGCCTCATCTTGAGTATTGTGTGCAGTTCTGGAGTGCCTTATCTTCAGAAGGATATTAACAAACTTGAATCTGTGCAAAGGAGGGCTACCAAAAATGGTACATGTCTAAAAAATAAAACTTACCAGGATAGGCTCAATGACCTAAATATGTATAGCTTAGAGGAGAGAAGGCAAAGAGGTGATATGATAGCCAACTTTCAAGTACATTAAAAGGGTTTAGTAAAACTGGAGGCTGTGGTATTTTACATAAAATGGAAATTCAAGAACAAGGGGTCATGATCTCAAGCTAAAGGGTAGTAGATTCAGGGAGTAATTTGAGGAAGCTTCTTTACAGAAAGAGTGATTGATTTATGGAATAAACTTCCTTCAAGAGGTTGTAGTAGCGACAAACACTGCATTGGACAAGCATAAGGCTATCCTACGAACTAGATAAGTTTATACTGTTAGGTAATATCGGCAGACTTGCTGGGCTATGGCTCTTATCTGCCGTCAATATCTATAAATTGCTTAAATGCTAAATGGAACTTCACTATTTTTATAGGACCAGAGAATCCCCCCCTGTCCCAATTTTTCACGCAACCAGTAACATAAAAATCACCATGGTCTCTTGAGTAAATGGTCATTACAGGACGTAAATGTTGGTGGAGAGTATTAAAATCTAGTTGTCCTACCTCTGTTCAAAAACCAAAGCTTCCGTTTCAGTCTCTGCAAACCTCAACAACCACAGTCCTAAATTTGTTATACTCTTACTACTAGCACTAGCTAACGATATAGAATCAAACCCTGACCCTTTAATGAATCATATACAGTAATTTGTCTTTTAAAAAGGGCTCCTTTGTTGTACATTGCAAACAATGGCGCAATCCAAAAATCCTCATCATCACTGAATCCTGGCCCAGCCCCAAGTCCCAGACTCTGCTATTGCCATCCAGGTGATCTGTGTTTTAGAAAGATCATTGCTACAAAGAGGTCGGTAGTCACATAAATAAGTGTATGTGGAGGAGTCTATAAACTTTCTCCTTATAACCTAATTCCTACAGAAACTTTGACTGTATTGCTGCCAAAATAGTAATCCCATTCTCGAAACCTGTCATTGTTGGTAGTTATTGTCCCCCTTCATCCCCAACAGATTCACTTCAAGAGATACAGTATCTCAGCTAATTAATGAAATTGCCTCCCAGTATGAGAAGGGTGAATTGCTGGTTCTTAGTGACTTTAATTTAAACTGGTTAGAACCCAAAAACCAATACATTATTCTCAGTCTTATAAGCAAGTCATTTTACGCAATTAATATCTTACTCGTTTAAATAACTTATCCTCCAACCATTCTCTCCTGGATTGGATACTTGTGTCCTTCCCAAGCAGAATTCTGGAATCGGGAGTCTTACCAAATGTTTTTAGCGACCACTCCCTCATTTACTGTGTCCGTAAAATAAAGCCCATTAAGGGCCAGATTACTAGTGGAGTGCAAATTAATGATTCTGCTTGAGCGTTAATTGCGCTAGAAGTAAGCTTTTTGTGCTTGTTGGGTATCGCTCATATTATGAGTGTAAAATTAAACTGTTTTTGCTCTTGCACTTAACCTGTCGAGCGCAAAAGTTTAATATTGTGCGCGCATTTACGTATTCCCACATAAAAGCCAATGGAGAAAAAAAAAGTGGGAAAAAAAACACCCCCCACTCTCACACAAACCGATTGCATATTCTCAAGTGTGCTAACTCTGACATGAAATAGGAATATTTCACATTCCAATGTTCTTCACCTAACAGAATATGTTTCTATTTATTTATAAATACATAATTCTACATATCTGAATTTTTTTTGTTACAATATATATCTACTACCTATATATAGACATATACAGATATATTATATATATCTATATATATATATATGAATATCTATTTAGGAATACATATTACATATTCTGCTATGTGCAGAACATTGGAATGTAAAATAATTACAGTAAATACATAGTTAAAACCTTTATTAAAGGGACAGTCAACACCAGAATTTTTGTTGTTTAAAAAGAAAGATAATCCATTTATTACCCATTCCTCAATTTTGCATAACCAACACTGTTATAGAAATACAATTTTTACCTCTGTGATTAACTTGTATCTATGCTTTTGCAAACTGCCCCCTTATTTCAGTTGTTTTGACAGACTTGCATTTTAGCCAATCAGTGCTCAGTTCAGGGTAACTTCATGTGCAGGAGCTCAATGTTATCTATATGAAACACATGGACTAATGCCCTCTAGTGGTCAAGATGCATTCAGATTAGAGGCAGTCTTCAAGGTCTAAGAAATTAGCATATGAACCTCCTAGGTTTAGCTTTCAACTAAGAATACCAAAAGAAAAAAACTAAATTGGTGATAAAAGTACATTGGAAAGTTGTTTAAAATTACATTCCCTATTTAAATCATGAAAGTTTTTTTGGGACTTGACTGTCCCTTTTAAATATGAATATTGCATAAATATTTTTTCCTATTTTCATCTACTTGAATGCAAAGAGCTCCAATGCACGTCTATACGTGTGTGTGTGTATATATATATATATATATATATATATATATATATATGCAAAGCTCCCAAAGGGGGAACTAAAGGGGCACACTGAAGGTGAAAGATAGTGTTCAGTGTGAATTTACCAGAGTCCATTCCCCATGGAAACCAAATTAATCTCCAACTTGTGGAATTGTAGCATGATCAATATGATGACGATTTGAACAGAGGCCGCTCCACTTGTACCCGGTGCATACAGGTCGTTTCTTCATGCAATACAAAACAGATCCGTTTTGTATTGTCTGTAGAAACAACCTGTATGCGTGGTCGAGAAACGTGTTGCAATAACAGATTAAAGCGTTGTTTTTAAACTTCACATTCTCGGAAGTTGTCCTTTGATTTTATCTCTTTTTCAAGTTCGCTTGGTGTGCACAAAGTCATACCATAGCTCACAGCTGGTTTCCCAGAGCTGCTTACATTGGATTACGGCAGATACCACTACAGGGAACTCCCTGAAATAGTTGACTATTGGGTCGGGGAAGATCCTGGTTCAGTGTACTAGCAACTGTTGAGTGTTAGTCTGCATGCTGGCACCGGTCAGAGTACTGTGCAACACCATCTGGTAAGCCTTGCACTTTTTACAGCATTTATCCCAGTTGAGAACATACCACACTATGAGGCGCCCTCTTTCTTTTTTGCTGTATGTATGTATATATATATATATATATATATATATATATATATATATATATATATATATATATATATATATATATGTCTGTAAATACATGCATACACATGTAAATAACATAATTTATGCTTACCTGATAAATTTATTTCTCTTGTAGTGTGTTCAGTCCACGGGTCATCCATTACTTATGGGATATATTCTCCTTCCCAACAGGAAGTTGCAAGAGGATCACCCAAGCAGAGCTGCTATATAGCTCCTCCCCTCACATGTCATATCCAGTCATTCGACCGAAACAAGACGAGAAAGGAGAAACTATAAGGTGCAGTGGTGACTGGAGTTATAATTTTAAAATTTAGAACCTGCCTGAAAAAGACAGGGCGGGCCGTGGACTGAACACACTACAAGAGAAATAAATTTATCAGGTAAGCATAAATTATGTTTTCTCTTGTTAAGTGTGTTCAGTCCACGGGTCATCCATTACTTATGGGATACCAATAACAAAGCTAAGTACATGGATTATGGGAGGGACAAGGCAGGAACATTAAACAGAAGGAACCACTGCCTGTAGAACCTTTCTCCCAAAACCAGCCTCCGAAGAAGCGAAAGTGTCAAATTTGTAAAATTTGGAAAAAGTATGAAGTGAAGACCAAGTTGCAGCCTTGCAAATCTGTTCAACAGAGGCCTCATTCTTAAAGGCCCAGGTGGAAGCCACAGCTCTAGTGGAATGAGCTGTAATTCTTTCAGGAGGCTGCTGTCCAGCAGTCTCATAGGCTAAACGTATTATGCTACGAAGCCAAAAAGAGAGAGAGGTAGCCGAAGCCTTTTGACCTCTCCTCTGTCCAGAGTAAACGACAAACAGAGAAGAAAGTTTGTCGAAAATCTTTTAGTTGGCCTGTAAGTAGAACTTCAGAGCACGGACCAGCGTCTAGATTATGCAAAAGACGTTCCCTTCTTTGAAGAAGGATTAGGACACTAACGATGGAACAACAATCTCTTGATTGATATTCCTGTTAGAAACAACCTTAGGTAAAAAACCCAGGTTTAGTACGCAGACCTACCTTATCTGAATGAATAGATTCACGATAAGGAGAGTCACAATGTAAGGCAGATAACTCAGAGACTCTTCGAGCGAGGAAATAGCCATCAAAAATAAAAACTTTCCAAGATAAAAGCTTAATATCAATGGAATGAAGGGGTTCAAACGGAACACCCTGAAGAACTTTAAGAACCAAGTTTAAGCTCCACGGAGGAGCAACAGCTTTAACACAGGACTTAATTCTAGCCAAAGCCTGACAAAGGCGCTGGACCGTCTGGATGCTCTGCCAGAAGTTTGTTGTAAAAGAACTAGACAGAGCTGAAATCTGTCCCTTTAGCGAACTAGCGGATAAACCCTTTTCTAAACCCTCTTGTAGAAAAGCTAATATCCTAGGAATCCTAACCTTACTCCATGAGTAACTCTTGGATTCGCACCAATATAAATATTTACGCCATATCTTATGGTAAATTTTTCTTGTCACAGGTTTCCGAGCCTGTATTAATGTATCAATAACCGAATCCGAAAACCCACGCTTTGATAGAATCAAGCGTTCAATTTCCAGGCAGTCAGCCTCAGAGAAATTAGGTTTGGATGGTTGAAAGGACCCTGAATTAGAAGGTCCTGCCTCAGAGGAAGAGACCATGGTGGACAGGACGACATGTCCACTAGGTCTGCATACCAGGCCCTGCGTGGCCACGCAGGCGCTATCAGAATTACCGATGCCCTCTCCTGTTGGATCCTGGCAATCAGCCGAGGTAGCAACGGAAATGGTGGAAACACATAAGCTATGTTGAAAACCCAAGGGGCTGCTAATGCATCTACCAGCACCGCTCCCGGGTCCCTGGACCTGGATCCGTAACAAGGAAGCTTCGCGTTCTGGCGAGATGCCATGAGATCCAGATACGGTTTGCCCCAACGACGAATCAGTTGAGCAAATACCTCCGGGTGAAGTTCCCACTCTCCCGGATGAAAAGTCTGGCGACTTAGGAAATCCGCCTCCCAGTTCTCTACGCCTGGGATGTGAATCGCTGACAGGTGACAAGAGTGAGACTCTGCCCAGCGAATTATCTTCGAGACTTCCAACATCGCTAGGGAACTCCTGGTTCCCCCCTGATGATTGATGTAAGCCACAGTCGTGATATTGTCCGACTGAAATCTGATGAACCTCAGCTTTGCTAACTGAGGCCAAGCTAGAAGAGCATTGAATATTGCTCTTAATTCTAGAATGTTTATTGGGAGGAGTTTCTCCTCCTGAGTCCACGATCCCTGAGCCTTCAGGGAATTCCAGACTGCTCCCCAGCCTAGAAGGCTGGCATACCGTTGTTACAATCGACCAATCTTGCCTCGCGAAAGGTCATTCCTTTGGACAGATGAACCGGTGCACAACCACCAGAGAAGCGAATCTCTGTCATCTGCGTCCAGATTTAGCAAAGGGGGAACAGATCTGAGTAATCCTCGTTCCATTGACTGCGCATGCATAGTTTGCAGCGGTCTGAGATGCAGGCGTGCAGAAGGCACTATGTCATCTCCGCGGACCATTAAGCGATTAACCTCCATGCACTGAGCTACTGATGGGCTTGGAATGGAATGAAGGACACGGCAAGCATTGAGAATCTTTGATAACACTGGACTCCGTCAGGTAAATCTTCATCTCTACAGAATCTATAAGAGTCCCCTAGAAATAGGAACCCTTGTGAGTGGTAACAGAGACTCTTTTCCACGTTCACTTTCCCCCCATGCGACCTCAGAAATGCTTAGAACTATCTCTGTATGAGACTTTGCATTCTGAAAACTTGACACTTGTATCAGAATGTCGTCTAGGTACGGAGCCACCGCTATGCCTCGTGGTCTTAGTACCACCAGAAGTGAGCCCAGAACCTTCGTAAAAATTCTCGGGGCCAGTGGCTAACCCGAAGGGAAGAGCCACAAACTGGTTAATGCCTGTCTAGAAAGGCAAACCTCAGGTACTGATAATGATCTTTGTGAATCGGTATAAGAAGGAAATCATCCTTTAAGTCCACTCGTGGTCATATATTGACCCTCTTGGATCATGGGTTGGATGGTTCAAATGGTTTCCATCTGAACGATGGTACCCCATTTTCAGCGAATTTGTTTAAGATCTTTAAGTCCAAGATTGGTCTGAAGGTTCCCTCTTTTTTGGGAACCACAATAGATTTGAGTAAAATCCTTGTCCTGTTCGATCGCGGAACCTGAGTGGATCACCCCTATGATTAAGAGGTCTTGTACACATTGTAGAAATACCTCTCTCTTTACTAGGTTTGTCGATAACCTCGAAAGATGGAACCTCCCTTGTGGAGGAGAGGATTTGAAATCCAGAAGGTATCCCTGAGATATAATCTTTAACGTCCAGGGATCCTGCACATCTCTTGCCCAAGCCTGGGCAAAGAGAGAAAGTCTGCCCCCACTAAATCCGTCTCTGGATAGGGGGCCCTGACTTCATGCTGTCTTAGGGGCGGGAGTAGGCTTTCTGGCCTGCTTGCCCTTGTTCCATGACTGGTTGCCTTTCCAACCTTGTCTGTAACGAGCAGTACTTCCTTCCTGTTTTGGAGCGGAGGAAGTCGATGCTGCTCCTGCCTTGAAGTTACGAAAGGCACGAAAATTAGACTGTTTGGCCTTTGGTTTGGCCCTGTCCTGAGGAAGGGCGTGGCCCTTACCTCCCGTAATGTCAGCAATAATTTCCTTCAAGCCGGGCCCGAATAAGGTCTGCCCTTTGAAAGGAATGTTAAGTAGTTTAGACTTAGAAGTTACATCCGCTGACCAGGATTTAAGCCAGAGCGCTCTGCGCGCCTGTATGGCGAATCCGGAATTTTTAGCCGTAAGTTTGGTTAGATGTACTACGGCATCTGAAACAAACGCATTAGCTTGCTAAAGGGTTCTAACTTTGCTCAAGGCCTCATCCAACGGCTCTGTGCGAATCGCCTCTTCCAGAGACTCAAACCCAACGAAAGCCGCTGCAGCCGTAACAGGCGCAATGCATGCAAGAGGCTGCAATATAAACCCTGTGAAACAAACATTTTCTCTAAGATAACCCTCTAATTTTTTTATCCATTGGATCTGAGAAGCACAGCTATCCTCCACCCGGGATAGTGGTACGTTTGGCTAACGTAGAAACTGCTCCCTCCACCTTAGGGACCGTCTGCCATAAGTCTCGTGTGGTGGCGTCTATAGGGAACATTTTTTCTAAAGATTGGGGGGAGGGGGAAAAAAGGCACACCGGGTCTATCCCACTCCTTACTTTATATTTCTGTAAGTCTTTTTGGTATAGGAAAAACGTCAGTACACACCGCGGACCGCATAGTATCTATCAACCTACACAATTTCTCTGGAATTGCCACCGTGTCCCGCAATCATCAGAGCCGCTAATACCTCCCCTAGTAACACACGGAGGTTCTCAAGCTTAAATTCTAAAATTTGACATTTCTGAATCCGGTCTCCCCCGGATCAGAACCGTCACCGACAGAAATGAAGCTCACCGTCTCATGTTCTGCAAATTGTGACGCAGTATCAGACATGGCTCTCGTGTATCAGCTGCGCTCTGTCCTTAAACCCAGAGCTATCGCATTTGCCCTTAATTCGGGATATTATATTATACTTCTTTATAACATTAGCCATATCATGTAAAGTGATTTAGTAAGGGCCTAGATGTACTAAGTGTCTCTAATCCTATGCATCTCCCGAGCGGGAGACGCAGGTACTGACACGTGAGGAGAGTTAGGCGGCATAACTTCCCCCTCGTTGTCTGGTGATATGCATCTTTATCGGTACAGATAGACTTTTATTCAAAGCAATATCAATACAATTGGTACACATCGTTCTATTGGGCTCCACATTGGCTTTTGAACATGATGAACAAACAGTTTCCTCTGAATCAGACATGTTTAAAACAGACTTAGCAGTGAAAAACTAACAAGCTTGGAAATCACTTTCAATAAGTTTTACAAGCAATATAAAAAACGCTGCAGCGCTTCAAAAATACAGATATAATTAAACAATTCTTAACAAGAAGTGTATTATTAGCAGAGGATTGCACCCATTAGCAAAAGGATGATTAACCCCTCGATACCCAAAACGGATAAAACAGATATCAATTAAGATTTAACGCTTTTAATCACAGTCAGCACACTGTCACAGATCTGCTGTGACTGATTACCTCCCTCACAAATGAAATTTGCAGACCCCTGAGCTCTCTAGAGACGTCCTGGATCAAGGAGGAAGAAGCAGAAAGACTGTGCAATAATTTTAATTGCGCAACAAGGCGCTAAAACAAGGGCCCTCCCACTCCAATCACAACAGTGGGAGCTCTGATATAACGGTTTCCATGCAGAAAAATATGTTAGCCATGTGGAAAAAATCATGCCCAAAGCGATTTATCACCAAAGTACCTCACAAAAAACGAATAACATGCCAGTAAACGTTTTATTAAAAAACAACATTTTTCAATGTCATGCAAAGCTATCACTAAGCCTGCTACCAGTCGCTACCACTGCAGAGAAGGCTTAAGTATTATTTCAGTGTTAACAGTATTTTCTCAGTCAAATTCTAGTCCCTAGAATATAACTCGACTGCACATACATTTATCAGCCTGATACCAGTTGCTACTACTGCATTTAAGGCTGTACTTACATCATACGGTAACAGCAGTATTTTCTTAGTCAATTCCATTCCCAGAAAATAAAGTACTGCACATACCTCATTTGCGGAGGACCCCGCATGCTATTCCCAGTTTCTGAAGTTACCCCACTCCTTAGAATGTCGAGAACAGCCAGTGGATCTTAGTTACGCCTGCTAAGATCATAGATAAAAAACGCAGGCAGTTTCTTCTTCCAAATACTGCCTGAGATAGAAAAACAGCACACTCCGGTGCCATTTAAAATAACAAACTTTTGATTGAAGAATAGTTAAGTAAAAACTCCAGCTCCTCTCGCGACCTCCTTCTTTGTTGAGGGTTGCAAGAGAATGACTGGGTATGACATGTGAGGGGAGGAGCTATATAGCAGCTCTGCTTGGGTGATCCTCTTGCAACTTCCTGTTGGGAAGGAGTATATACCCCATAAGTAATGGATGACCCGTGGACTGAACACACTTAACAAGAGAAATATATGTAGACACACACATAGATATAGATATACATACACATATATATATCATATATACAAACATTCATCTTTAGAGATGTATATATATATATATATATGTATCTCTACGTTAAAGCCATTTGCAGTCCTTTTATTTCTAACACCTGAGACCTCCTATATTTGATCCTTTATAACTTTTATGTACAATATTTTTTTTAAATATTTTTTATTAGATGGTGTTATTATGATTGTAAATGTCTTTGGGGAATGTTGTTCTCAAAGTGTTGGATTATTTGCTGATGCATCTGTTGGCAGATTCCTGAGCCTCAACCCATCCTTGCTCTTGAAGGACTAGGCCTTTTTTGGAGGCTCCTAATATACCACTAGCCTAACCTCATCCTTATTACTAAACTGGGAGTTTCTAAGTAAGTTTTTAAAAGGTTTTATACTGCATTTTTAGATCAGTATCTGTGCATATTCTTCTTCATAGTAGTGTCTCACGCCACACGGAGGATACAATGCTGCAGTGTGCCTCTGCTTTTCCAGAGCAAAGACTAGCTTCCTTCTCAGGCTGTATTATGTTCCGCTGCCAGTGTCAGTCACAGCAAAATTCTACAAAGATTCGATCAAACAAAAAAATCTCCAGCCACCTACCAGAGAGCCGGTGTTCTGTTCAAATTTGCTCCCACGGCAGTTGTCAAGTCCACAAAAAAAAGTGCGGGAACTCACCAAGACTTTCACCCCTCACAATTAATAGTATTTTTATATACCACACACACTTACATACACTCACACGAGTTATTTATATGTATATAATCTATACACTTTGGTTAATGACAGCAAATTAACTCTAATGATGGGTTGAATGGTTGCCTTTGGGCCTGAGACTCTTCCTCTGTCACAGTGTCACCCACTTATGTTGAAATAATTCAAGCTAAATAACCCCCCAGAGCAAGCCACACAGAAATGTAAGCACCATGTGTTCCACACAGTGTGTGACAAGACAACATTTACAAACACATACATGAGGAATTGAGGCCCCTATTCCCATGGGAAGTACGCTACGTTGTCTCATCTGCTTGTCCAGCTCCTGTACTATACATTTAATGAATTTAGGAGTAAGTACCTGTAAGTAAAAAGTGGTGTAGCGAAACCTTTATTTATTTTGATTACATATTGAGCTGTAACTAAGAGGTTGCCTGGGCGTGCACACTAGCAGTCAAAACCCCTTGTGTAATTTAATAAGAAATTATCGTCTGTTGAAATTTGCAACCTAACCATGTGTGCATGCTTCTAATTACATAATCACATTCCACGCATTCTTTTGAAACATATGTGGTGGGTCATTACATAATTGTGTGCGCATATGCATATGAAGGTAGCAAATCTCGGGAGAACATCGGCCACACTTCCCCAGCAGATGACCCAAGTCAACTGAAGGCCTCCCTCCTGCACAACAGCACCGGAGGGAGGATCAGCATGCCACCAATCACCCAAAGGCTGCAGGACAGCAAACCGCCTTCCATTGGCAACTAGATTTGACACATCATTACTCAAAACACATAGTTGAGGATCAGCGAAAAGGCAAGTTAAAGGGACATTAAACTGCTGTGCACAACTAGAAAAGAATATTAACTACTCACCCTGTTTTTGCATTTCATCCTGTTCCTGTAGCTCTTTTCAAATCAGTTCTCCTGTTTTTATAGCTTAAAGGTGCCAGATACTGAAGCTCCACCTCTTCTTACTGGGCACCATCATCTTGGAGCTCTTTAAAGGTGCCAGCTACTGAAGCTCCGTCTCATCATACTGGGTGCCGCTATCTTGGAGCTTTTTCAGGGTACTAGCTACTAAAGCTCCGTCTCTTCATACTGGGTGCCGCTATCTTGGAGCTTTTTAAGGGTACTAGCTACTAAAGCTCCGTCTCTTCATACTGGGTGCCGCCATCTTGGAGCTCTTTAAAAGGTGCCAGCTACTGAAGCTCTGCCTCTTCATACTAGGTGCCGCTATCTTAGAGCTCTTTAAGGATGCCAGCTACTGAAGTTCCGTCTCATCATACTGGGTGCTGCTATCTTGGAGCTGTTTAAGGGTAACAGCTACTAAAGCTCCATCTCTTTATACTGGGTGTCCCGCCATCTTGGATCTCAAGTATTCTCACAGCCTGTGACAGAAGCAGTGCACACTCACAGATCAGTAATATTAAACACTTTGTTACAGCTGTGTCATTTGCTTGGAGCTAGTGTGCATGATACACCATGTGAGCTTTAGAGTTACCAAATATATTTAAATAAAAAAATACTCAGGCAATAATATCTAGCAATGCAGTAGCTCTCAAAATGTACAGTTCCTGTCGCAACAGGGAGACGTCCCTTATTAATTGATATATGAATTTTTACTTATTGGTACAAAATAACAACACTGTGTTATTTTATATTATATTTCGACATTTTTATACAATTATTGCCATAGCAATATATTTGACAACTTATCAGTCCGTGCTTGAAGCGCAACCCTCTGTGATACACACAAGTTACTTGCTCTGTATCATGCACACTAACCTGAAGCACAATATACAGTTCGTTTTTCAAAGTGTGTATATATATATATATATATAATATATATATATATATTATAATATATATATATATATACATATATATATATATATATATATACACACACACATAAACACACATATATTTATATATACACACATGCACTCCTAATAATGAGTTCTGCATCAATTGGATTAATATTCTCAACAAGTGTGCCTTTTGATCTCATGCTCCTAGTCATCAGAGAAGTGGGTTCGACTTCTTCAAGAGGTATACTCCTTTTGAAACAAGACAAGATGAGCATTCTGACCTCGGACCCTAACATGGATTGGCCTAACAAAACTTTCGACTCAAGTCAAAGCAATATAAGCAAGAATTAATTGCCTTTAAAAACAGGAAGTTGCACACAGTGGCACAGGATTATACATAGAAGTCCATTTACAGGTGGATGATAGGCACCCGAGGATAGGAGGGTTTTCTAGACCCAGGAGGGATAGAAAATTCACGAAGAAGGTGATCACTACAGTTGACACTAGTTCAGGGGATAGTTCTGACCCTGGGACTGGCATTGGAGCAGAGATATCCATAACCCCATGGGGGTAACGAACTACCTAAATCTAGGGGCAATCAAGGACATTGGAACACTTCAGAAAGTAGTTTAGCATCATTACCACCACTGTCTAAACATCCCACTAGTGGGCATTTTTTAGGCCGAGGCGCAGGCCGCATACGAGGAGGGGGGGCACTGCCCGCCGCCCTCTGTATCGGAGGAGATAGAAAGCACTGTCATCAATTTAAGCATGCGCTCTCTCACCAAAGACGAGGAAAGCCTACTCAATAGGGGCTTATCATTTGTACCCACCAATAAATTCAACACTTACATTGATATACAGAAATTTGGACGTAATCTGCGCCTTAAAGAGTTTTTCAAATCTGATGAGGACACGATGAATTACTTTAGAATTCAGGGGACCTTTGATCCCATTTCCACTAATCATACCATTATACTGTGATTAATTACCTTTCCCACCAGACTATAAAGAGACCAAAGGGAAGAAGAGGGGACAATCTGACGAAGGAAGAACGGATAGCTTTAGAAGCACTTAAGGCGGATACTTCAATAGTGATCCGCCCTGCCGATAAGGGGGAAGCGGTAGTAATATTTGATGTTGAATACTACGAAATGGAGATCATGAACCAATTGTCCGATCAAGATACCTACCTCCCCCTCTGTTGGGGATCCTACATTCAAGGTAAAAAAAGAGAGTAGACATGCATCTGTCCGATTGGAGGAAAAGGGTCTGATTAGCTCTACAAGATTCTAAGTTCTTGACATAGGGAACTGGTGATACCACTCCTTTACACTACCAGTAAATTCATAAAATCTCAGACGCCACCAAAGGGAAGACTAAAGTCTCAGCAAGGGGGTTCCCATACCGAAGGTACTTCCTCGAAGCAGGACATTCTATGAATTAACTGAGATTAAGGACATTATTCAAGTTCCACGTTTGAGAAGAGAGGGGCGATAGAGAGAAACTCTTGGCTTCAAAAGGAATCCAGATTGATTTTATGATCTGGGGACACTGAGTCCCTAGAGGTCTGAATGTGCACACCGGTTGGCAAAGTTATTTTATAATTTAATGAGGATCTATTTTCTATTGGTACATAGTTGGCAGGATGGGGGGGGGGGCGTCCCCCCATGACACATCCATTTAATTAAAGTTGATCATCCAACTAAGGTTGATTTGATCAGCTAGTTCTGATCAACTCTTTGGAGAGTTCACAATCCTTTGAGGAGTGTGTGATTATACTAATGGCCTCTTAGATGAGGTCGGACAATATTGGTACAATCACTTATTTACGCTTCTTCCCTGAATGACTCTGATTAAGCATATTGTGTAGGTTTTGTTTTTAACTCTGTTTTTAATGTGTGTTTGTTACTATGTTTTTGTACTATCTTCAGGGGTCCGGTATCCAGAGTTGCATCTAATGATTGTTTCAACACAATTGCATGTAATCCAGGGAGATTGGTTATTATATTAGCATTGGTTTCTAAACCATAGATGGTCATTGATTTGATAGGTGATTGTGATATTCCAACAAATTGGGGATGTTCTGATGTTGGGGCAGGTAAGCCCTAATAGATGTGGGTATCAATGAATGTGGACACCATTTGGGTGGTACAAGGGTCACTCCAGTGTGAGGGCGTGGGCTCCACAATGGATTGCCGGCAGGGTCCCAGTAGCTTTATTGGAGTACTCTTTAAGCCTATACTGCCTTTGTACCCAGGTGGGTCTCACCTATGCCCTATAGATGCTTAGTGGGTTTTATTTTGATTGCGCTATTTTCTATGCACCCAGGGTAGTTTGTTTACTTATCTCTATATTATTGGCATATATTTTGTGGAGCACTGATATTTGTGTCTTATGTGGATATAGTCCTGGTGGTTTATGTTTTATTAAAGGACATACCTGTCTATTTATGATAGAGGGACATATCTGGTGATGTAGATGTATGCATAAAGGGGTCCGTGACATGGAGTGCTGCTTGGACACTTTTGTAACAACGATTTGAGTGATAGTTGCTAATAGAAGATAAGGGAGATGATTTGACATCTATATCTATATTTTAGATAATCGTGATGACCACTCAATATATGCGTGTATATGGGTTGTAGCTTTTTGGCGTTCTGGAAATTGCGACAATGGTCTATTGGCCAATGGAGTTTGTTTAATTATTAGACACAGGGTCTGTCTCGCCCTTGGGCTTGTTCGAATAGTGTGCCTCTTGTTTATATATTTTTTGGCACTTGACAGGTGCGAGTGCTAGGGTACTCTGGATAAGAGGTATCATGTGATGACTCCACTCGATATATGCGTCGTACTATGGGTGTAGTCTCCTGGCGTAGTGTTGTAAATTGCGACAAGTGTCTATTGGCCAATAGAGTTTATTTGATTGTTAAACCACAAGAGTCTGTCTCGACCCCTGGGTTCGTTTGAATAGCGGTGCCTCCTTTTTTTTTTTTTTTTTGACAGGTGGCGAGTGCTAGGGTACTCTGATTGGATAAGAGGCACCACGTGATTCAGACACTGCCCTGCTAGTGGGCGTGATTGGGGTATAGTAAATATACACAATCTAGAATAGTTGTTAATATGACCACCTGGGTTGTGGCAGGCTTAGATTTTGCAGCTGCGGCTGCCCTTTAAATTAGATCTGCAATTCGGATAGATGAGAGACTTAATAAAAAAAGTTGCACTGTGACGATTTGTGAGGTAGCATGGTGTTGTTAACAACTGGTGACTAGTGGGTGGAACTTGGCTACATCAAATCTGGGTGTGATTGCCATTGGACAATCATGGAAGTACCGTGATTGGACCAGGGAATTTTGTTGGAATGTGCGATTTTACTTTGCGATTTCAGCTTTCTCTCTGTTGAATTAGGAACATTGTATGATGGGTAACTGGAAGTAGCACCCTGGCGATATAGAGAATATATTCTGTATTTTATCATGAAATTTGTATGTAACATGTTGCTTCACTTAATCTGGGTGGGGGTCATCAGCTATCAGATTTTGGTATTTGGGGGTGTGTAAATTACAGGAGCTATGATTGGCTCTGAGTTTTTGGGCGTAGTGTTTGGGGCCTATTTAAGGCTGCTTTTTTCACTCTAACACTGTCAGAGGAAGGGACGGTGTTGGTCCCGAAACGTCACAGCACACGCAATAAATAGAATCTTTGGTGACTTTGTTGTCTGAAGACCAGTGAGTGCCTACTTCCAACTTTTTGTTTATATATATATAAATTTATATAGGAGTATCTATTTAAAAATTACATATTCCCTTATGTGAAGAACATTGGAATGTGAAATATATACAGTAAATACCATAGTTAAACACTTCATTAGATATGAATATTGCATAAATATGATTTTTAATGTTTCATCCTACTTGACGCAAAGGGCTCCAATGCACATATACTGTGTATTTATATATATTTATATATATATAATTATATATACACATACATATACACAAAGTTTATAAAGACAATAAAGTTTGCTGGGATTTAAATCCAGAGAGGGCAATTGCTGGACTGTGTGTATATATATATATGTATATATATATATATATATATATATATATATATAATATAAAGTATATATATATATATATATATATATATAATATATTATATTATAAGTATCCACAACAAGTGCACTCACTGTGACTTAAGACATCCGCCGGGGTGCTGCGTAGAAAACATATGGCAATATCAATCAACCCCAGAAGGTAGAGAAAACGCTTCACTCTCCGGTCTTGGCAAATTTCCTTTATTAGGTATCCAGCATCAATCAAAAAATCCCCCATGGGGGCGGAGCCAGCTATCATACAGAGAGGACGTGTTTGAATATGGCTCCTGCAATAAAAGATAAAAAAACTGTAAAAATTTAGCCAATTCGTATGACAAAGGAGATGTACCCCGTTCTTAATGAGCCCTGCACCAGCTAAGGATTTAATTAGCAACCTATAAGATAGTTTTAAGCACCAGAGAGGAGCGACAGGATTGGGGGCCTGGCCTAGCTCGGGTCCTCCCTGGGAGAAACGTATGCCGCGTCTTTAGTGGCAAGAGACGAAAGTAAGAAGGCCTAAGCTGACCTTCGCGGAGTGGCACCTGATGGAGTGTGGAGCCTCCGGGTACCATGGAGGGGCTGTTTACGTCCCTGCAAGATTGATTTGAGGACTTTGATCGCGAGATATGCCGAAGATTTGACCGCCTCCTATCTATCATGGCAGACACCCACGCAGCAGTTATTACTGAAGTTTCGGAGGTTGGCACCCCATCAGCTTTGAGTGCGCAGCGCAGTGACTCTCAGGAGGATATCGTTCAACCCCCGGCTAACTTGCCGCGCACTGCAGAATTGGAGTCTTGTGGATTACCGGCGACCCGGTGCAGGTCAGACATCTGGGTCCAGATACCCTGGGGGCACTGTGGGAACCTCTGCTACTGTGCCGCTACACTTCAGATGGGTGCACATGGAAGACAACTTACCTCTGGCGTGACTAGCTGTCTGGGGCTACACTTGATGGTCATGTCATGCTGGAAGCCTCTGGATCTACCTGACGCCTCGGTGAGCCAGCTCTGTGTAAAGACCGGTGTGGGCTGAGCGTTTCTACTGTGGCTGTCATTTGCGCAGCTACCACCATATTCAGCAGGGTCCCTTTGCTCGAGATTTGTTTTCTTACATGACGACTGTTAGGTCTGAACTTATGGAATCAACCTTGTGACCATTCTGTCTTGTGGCCCCAGCATTATTCATACTTGTCAGTCAGATGGAGATGTGAGAATCTCTATCCTCTCTGATTATTCGGCTAACTTTGGCTCTAAATATACAACTGTTATGTCTCCTACACTTGTAGAATTGCCAGTGTCTCCTTAGGTTTAGAGCTGTAACGTTTTGTTGCAGCCAGCATATCTTGCATACATCTGCTTGTCAGTACGCTAGTATCACTACCCACAATGTGTCAGACGATACTTTATGAAGGCTTGAAAAAAATTGGACATGTGTATGTATAATATGTGCTTAAACTAGTTCATTGCTAATTCTGTACTGAAAATATTTGAATATTTATTCTTACTATTCATGTGTTCTTCCAGAAAACTGAGTGTATATGTATATGTATGTGTATGTAGATTTTCTCAAATGTCATTATACACTGGGTTCTGAATCTTGTGGCTCTTAAGAGGTTACTCCCTGTTTGTGCTCTTTAGGAGCAGCTATTTATCTAATGTAATGTAAAAATGTGAGTGTCTGCTTTAGAAATGCTGTATGAGACTATAATTGGGAGACCAGGTATATAGAATCATACTAGCTCCTCCTAATATGCGAAGAGATAAACACCTATTTAGTTACACTATTCATGTGCTCCTCAAGAAAACTGTGTGTATGTGTATATGTATGTAGATCTCTTTAAGTGGCATTATACACTGAGTTCTGAATCTTATGGCTCTCAAGAGGTTACTTCCTGTCTATGCTCTTTAGGAGCAGCTATTTATTTAACGTAATGTAAAAATGTGAGTAACTGTTTTGTTGGCTGTACCTGAAACCTCTCCACAACCCTATCTACAATATTAGTACTTATATAACTGTTGAGTATCCTATCCAGCAAAGTTAGAGTAACTTATTGCTGGTCTATTTCCCGCCCCCCACCATTCTTGTGCGGTAGGGACGAATACCTTCTCCTCCGCACTCTCTTTTGGTAGAGTTGAGCAGTCCTCTACCCAGTCCGAAGTCCTAAACCTATGTTTTCCCCCTACATACATGTGAAAAGGCTCTTCCGGGCCCCAATATAGGGAAATTCTCCTTGTTTATTTGTATTTTGGTTAATCAAAGAGTTTTGGGAACTATAGTTTCATTAATGTTCAAGTTCCTATAATGTTCAGTATGAATGTCAATCTATTCCTTATAGTGGCAACTGTGATCAGTTCTGGTACATCACTGATATCATTTAGTAGAGTAATTTTGATAGTGTTGTTTTGTGCTTTATTTGTATGATATTTACTTCACTCAAAGTTTGCCTATAATCTATATACAATAACAAGCTAACATATGAGGACTCTTTGATTTCTATAGATGTCTTCCAGACTGACCCTTGCCACCAGATCCATGAGTGGATCTCTAATATATTGAAGTCGCCAGAGTGTTTAAATATTGAGAATCTTTATCCCTGTGAGTTTTGTCTTCAGACAAGTACTAATTTCCAGGTCCCATAAGTGGATCTATTTTACTTTGATGACACATGTTTGTCCTACTATTAAGTTATAAAATGGGGCTTCCTTAGGGTCAATACCGTGCTCCTACTATTGTCTACTGTATTTATGTTTGAATGATGGATCTGATGTTATGTAATTTTGTTTGAGATATTGCCCTACCTACTATGTCTGTACTTTGATGTATTTTATTGCCTCAATAAAAACACTTTTCAAAAAAAAAAAATCCCCCATATTGATGCTGGATACCTAATAAAGGAAATTTGCCAAGACCGGAGAGTGAAGCGTTTTCTCTACCTTCTGGGGTTGATTGATATTGCTATATATAATATATTATATATTATATATATATATATATATATATATTTATATATATATATATATATATATATATATATATATATATATATATATATATATATATATATATGTGTGTGTTTTTATGTGTACATATGTATTTATATGTGTATATAAACTCCATACATATACTATTTGGACATATATATGTATGTATCTCTATGTTAAAAACCCTTTGCCCCCCTAACACCTGAGACCCCCATATCTTTGAATCCTTATAAAGTTTTTTATGCAATTAAAAAAAAAAACCTTTTCTCGGACAGTGTTGTATGATTGTAACTGTACTTTTAAATGTATTTTTGATGTTTTAACCAGAGCTCTGAAGACACCCTAACCCAACGCAAGTTAAATTAAATTGTGCTCAAGTGACACGGTTGTTTTCAACTCTTAATACACACGCTACTTCCGATGCGCAAAGTGCCACAATATACCCGTTTTCGCTTGCACGCAACAGTTAGTGCACCACTTGTTATCTAGCCAATAGTGAGTAGTTACAATTATTTCGTATGTGAAAAGGAGGGGATCTAGTAGAGTGCAAAAGTCAGAGATATCAAACTCCTTACAGGCGAATAGATCCTTCGTTCTATTCAGAAACAAGTGTACAAGTATAGAATAAGTAAGGGCGCTAAAAAAACTAAAGATATCTGAGATATAATAGCTGAGGGGTACATACAAGAGAAATTATACAGTATTCTAACTGAAAAGTGGATAAAAAGTAATAATCAAATTTATATACATATGAAAAATATCTGAAGAGATCATATAGTAAAATTCATTTCATAGTAGCAAAATCTTTAAAAAAAATAAGACATCAAGATGAAAAGAACATACCAAAGAGAATTAAATGAAATAGGGATGTCTCCCTAATGAATGTACACAATCTTAAAAATCATCAGGTATTAATATACACAGTCTAAAATAACACACACAGACTAAAATGACATTAGCATGTAACTCCCATAGTGCATGCAATATCGTAAAAGAGGTCAAACTAGTACAAATAGCAATAAGTTAACCATAAGGATTGGGTTACTAGGAAGCAAATAGTTACAACATAAAATATCTCCACAACAACGTCTTTGGAACGTAAAAGTTTGTGATAAGTAGCAAAGCAGTATTGGAGGCAGAGTAAGCAATGTATCACTCTGGAGAAAACAGATGACTTATGGAGCAATATTGCAGCAGGGTTACTTGAAATCCTATGATAAAATTGTACAGTTTTGCTCTATCAGAGAGCTTTATCAAGATAAGTGTGACCGTTTCTCCATCTTCCTTTTAAAGGGATAGCTATATCCTTATTGGTCCATCCTCAATTACCTGAGTTAAGGTGGTATTCTTAGTTTGTTATATTCTTCTTGCAAGGAAGGCCAATTATCTTAGGCATTGATTCGGTATCAGCCAATTTATCTAAATATGTGGACAGTTATCTACAGAAGCATGCCCAAAGCTTAGATTCTTATCTGAGGGACTCCACACAAGTATTGAATATCCTTAGTACATTAAAATGGGAAGATGATATGATTCTGGTGACATGTGACGTGACGTCATTGTATACAGTGATCAATCACTCTAAAGGCACTCAGGCTGTTGAACAATTTTTTAAAAATGACAAAGATATGATAGAGAAACACAGAAAGTTCTTTAGATTGAAGGAACGGCTATAGGTACAAGGTTTGCACCTAGCTATGCCAATTTATGTATGGGAGCCTGAGAAACCGAGTTTTTTTGGCAATGGCAGCTATGGTGCAAACCTTGTACTCTACAAGAGGTATATAGACGACCTATTATTAATCAACCACCTTAACTTTGAAGTATTACCATATACCTGAGTAGCAAAGCTTGCAAGAAGAATATAACAAACTAAGAATACCACCTTAACTCAGATAATTGAGGATGGACCAATAAGGATCTAGCTATCCCTTTAAAAGGAAGATGGAGAAACGGTCACACTTGATAAAGCTCTCTGATAGAGCAAAACGCGTTGAATGCTGTGACCTTTTACTTCTTTTAACACTTTGGCTACACTTTACAAGATTTCTATAACCCGGGTTATCAACCACTTCTTGATCCTGTAAAACAACCACTGCCTGCGTGCACAGCACTAAGTGCAGGCGAAAGCACAGAATCACTTTCACTGAGAGATTAACAACTTCTTCTGGTGGACGAGAGGATCGCTCTTTACCATCTGCAGCAAGGTTGGTTTGTTGGGCCGAGACGAGCCCCCCGAATGTCACCCGTGCCGTCAGACACCAAAGTCACGTGGGGTGAACTTACGGTTGAGTAACAAATCAACAGCCGACACATAATACCAACTTCTCAGAGGTATAGAAGTTTAAGGTAACAACTTTCCCTTTTGCAAACTGTACAATTGTATCGTAGGATTACAAGTAATCCTGCTGCAATATTGCTCCATAAGTCATCTGTTTTCTCCAGAGTGATACATTGCTTACTCTGCCTCCAATACTGCTTTGCTACTTACCACAAACTTTTATGTTCCAAAGACGTTATTGTGTAGATTTCATGTTGTAACTATTTGCTTCCTAGTAACCCAATCCTTATAGTTAACTTATTGCTATTTGTACTAGTTTGAACTCTTTTACGATATTGCATGCACTATGGGAGTTACATGCTAATGTCATTTTAGTCTGTGTGTGTAATTAATACCTGATGATTTTTAAGATTGTGTACATTCATTAGGGAGACGTCCCTATTTTATTTAATTCTCTTTGATATGTTCTTTTCATCTTGATGTCTTATTTTTTAAAGATTTTGCTACTATTAAATGAATTTTACTATATGATCTCTTCAGATATTTTTCATATGTATATAAATTTGATTATTATTTTTATCCACTTTTCAATTTGTATTTTAAGCTCATGTTCATAATCCTGTGTAGTTTAACTAGTCATCATTATTGCTATATAATTTATTTGCTAGACAAAGGTTCTTTGTATTTCATATTTCTAAGTCAGGCCTATTATTGTAAGTAATCTCTCTGGTGTGCATTAAGTTATTTGCAACTATATACATTTTAGAACTTGCCTTAATTGTAGCTAAAAAGAGTTTATTTCAGCTCAGATAATTGGCTGTTAAAGCATCTTGTTATATTGTGTAACCAAGCACTGTTAAAGTTAGTGATCCATACTCTGGTATTTCATTGTGGTATTTTAATGTAATTCATTGTGAATAAGGTAAATTGTAAAGGTATATTTTTATGATCTTTGTATAGAATATTATAATAGCATAAGTGTGGATCATTTGATTCATAATCTGGTTTTCTATAAATATAATTCAATGTGTTTATAACTTTAACTAATATAAAGAATTTAGGAATAAAATATTGATTTTAATTGTTTCGTATATGCATTTTATTGGGGGTTTGTTTTAAAGAATAATTATTAAATAAATTGTATTATAACCTGGCCATATACTGACATATTATTTGCAGGTGCTGCAGTAGATATTAAATTTATCACATTGATATAATATATTTTATAGTAAATAAAAATTATCTCGAAAAAAATAAATAAAAATTAAATATTAGATTTTACAATACATCTGTAGTTTATTTAATGTTACTCACAGATACCCTGACATAATAATGGGGATTGCGGAATGGCAAATTGCCGTAATGCAACCCCCATTGATAACTATGGGGAAAATAAAATTACATTAAACCCTAACATAAACCCCTAGTCTAAATACCCCTAATCTGCCCCTCCCCAATGCTAAATAAAGTTATTAAAGGGGCAGTAAACCTAAAAAATAATGTTATATAATTCTGCACATAGTACAGAATTATATAACATTATCTTAGCACAAACTTTATACAACAAAATATTGCAGCCATATTTTATTATAAAGTACAGTTTTTCAGACCGCTGCTCCTTGCTCTACCAGACCAGAGTGTGAGCCAGCTACATTGAGTTTAATGGTGTGATCTGTGAGTAGACAGCTGCCCAGATCCCCTCAGTAGAGCAAGGAGCGGCGGTCTGAAAAACTGTACTTTGTAATAAAATATGGCTGCAATATTTTGTTGTATATGTGCAGAATTATAACACATCATTTTTTGCCCTTTTAACCCCTAATCTGCTGCTCCCCGACCCTAAATAAATCAACCCCTAAACCTCCAGCCCCCCACATCATAACTAATAAACTAAACCTATTTACCCTCAAACCGCCGCCCCCCCCCACATTGCAAAGCACAAAATTAAACTATTAATCCATAAACCTAACACCTCCCTAACTTTAAATTAAAAGTTACAATATACAGTAACTATCTTAAAATAAATAAAAACTTACCTGTGTAATAAAAAAAAACTAAGATTTAACTATAAATTAACCTAACATGAGGTTTCCTGTTTTGGGGAGGAGCTAGTCACGCAAGAGTGATCCTCCACAGCGGATGCTGGTTTACAGCTCCCGCGCTTCCATCTCCCCAGGCTACCAGCCCCGAGGCCCTATCTTTCTCACAGGCTTGTTTGGGCGTTGAGCTGATCATTTGGCTCCAAAAGCAGCAGGAATCTAAAGATTTGCGGTGTAATCCGCTGGACCCGCTCGGAAATCGCAGACGGCGCAGATGGCAGGTGACCTACAAAGGCTACAGCTGATCTGGGGTTGGTGATCCACTTTCTCAGCGTCAGTGAGGAGTGCTTGGCACGTTACCCGGTGGTTGAGAGGGGTTGCTGACCCACGGAGCGATCTGGGGGTCACCTCCTATCCCCTGGGAGTCAAAAAAATCTGGTTCCACTGGCGGCTGGAAGGTGCGGCTTGCAAAATCTGCATCCTTATCACTGGAGATAAAAAGGCTTATGGCTGATTGCTTACCTCGCAGGCAGTTCCTCGTTGACAGTGAACGGCAAGGTGAAAAAACGCAGAAATAGGAGCCTGCCCGGATTTCCAAATACCCTGTGGAAAACTGCAAGTATTATATGAGAATAGAAAAGAACGTTAAGCTCACTCTTTTTTCTAAAAATCTGTGACATTTCTGGTATACCTCCGGCTTGAAAGTAACTCATGAGCAGTGAACTGTGTTGTAAAAGTTTCCCCTTGATGAACATACACATTTAATACACAGCTGGATTTGAACTTGTCAGTGTCTCATCTATCAGTTCAGACATAGAAAGTAAAACAAGGAAAAAAAAAATAAGAAATTTTGCATAGCACTTGAGGAATTCTTTATACAGCTTGGCAGTTTGTAAAAAGACCTGAGCTTGTTTTTGCCATTCTTGGTTGGAGAGACCTTTCATTGTGCATATAGGAGTCTAATATTACTCCCAGGCTGCTGAGATTTGTAGCTGTTATGAACTTTAGCTTGAACTTCTTAAGTTTATAAAATTACATTTGTTAAAAAGATATGTTGCTATTTTGAACCATAGTGTGGTATGGGCTAGTAATGCTGATCTTATGTCCTTTGTTTTCTTGATGTGCTGTCAGGTTATGTTATACTGTCCTCTTTTTTCCTTAGCATACTTATTACAATAACATACTACTAGTAGATTTATTTGAACAAAACTAACATCAGTATTGTAGAGTGGAAGGTATCTCTGGTTGTGAAAGAGAAGGAGAAAGAAGGGGAAAAGAAAGGAAAAGAGGAGGAAAAAAAAGGAAAATAAAAGAAAGAGGGATGCCACAGAAGCTCATTGGTTAAAGTATTTAATTTCTGTAAAATCACGGCAGACTAAATAGTTTTAAAAATTTCTGAAGTTTCATGTTACGGTATTGGGACAATGCATTGTATCATGGGCAAAGAGCATATTTTTTTCATGCATTAGTATAGGGTGATTCTATTGTAACAATCTTAACACAGTATAAGGTTCAAATGCCTCTTTGCTGTATATGGGGAGGAAAAGAGAAAGGGAGAGCTAGAGAAAGAAAAGAAAGAGAAAGGAGAAGGAAAAGGAAGGATAGAAAGAGGGGGAAAGAGAAAGAAAAAAAAAAAAAAAAAAAAAGAAATTAGCAGGGTAAGAATGAGTTAAATTTATTGCAGAGCTGTCATATTGCTATTCAATTTCTGCTCTAATTCAATAGATACTTTTTGCTTTTGACAGAAGGTAGTTTGGTATAGGGGGACCCATTTCTCTTAAATCACAGTTTCTTATCACATAAGATTTAGAAAATATCACTTTAAAAAAAATAAAAAATAAAAATATATATATTTTGAGGTTTTCTTATTTTTATTCCCTGAGTTGGAATATATCACATAAAGTAAAAGAAGGAGTGGAAGAAAAAGGAGAAAAGAAGGGGGAAGAGAAGGAGAAAAAAATAATAATAAAAAAAAAAAGTAAAAAATAGGGAGAGAAAAGAGAAAAAAAAAAAGGAAAAAAGCCCTTTTGGTTTTTTTCTTCTGGATTTTGTTGTGTTCACACTAATTTATGGAAAGGTTTATCACACAAGCAAAACACAGTTCACCCATAATGCCTCCTAAGATAAAAGATCGTAAGATAAAAGGGTTGGACACCAGCACAGAGGTTAATTTAGAAATGAGTAACCCGATATTAGACTCCCAGCTTATAATGGCTCAAATAACAGAATGTATAGCTCCGCAATTTAATGAAATTAAAAAGGAATTAATGAATATCTCTACCAATATTATAGCCCTCTCTACTGAGGTAAAGCAATTTGCTAAGAGACTTTCAGAAGCTGAAAGCAGAATTTCAGATATAGAGGATGTATCCAATACTCAAGCTACACAACTCCTTGCTCAAGAATCTCAAATTATCAATCTAAAGTCGCCTGGAGGACCTTGAGGATCGCTCCAGGCGAAATAATATTAGAATTGTAGGTTTACCCGAAACATTGGAATATAGTGACCTTATTAAATTTACCTCTGAAACTCTTCCTCAGGCTCTGGGCTTCCCGGCCTCCCAACTCCCTCTAGTAGTGGAAAGAGCCCATAGAATTGGCCTTCCTAAGTTAAATATGAATGGTTCCCATAGGAATAGGATGAGTATTGTCAAATACCTTAAATTCCAGGATAAGACAGAATTGTTAAAACTATATAAAAAGATGGATTCTCTTATTATAGATAACAATAAACTCCTATTATTTCAGGATTTCTCTAGTGAGACTTCTGCTAAAAGGAAATCTATGGCTCCGTTCTGTACTAGTCTTATCAAGAATGGTTTCAAGATAAGACTAATATATCCTGCTAAAATTATACTTGAGGATCAGGATAAACGTATTACACTTAATAATACTGTTGAAGCGAAAGAATTTATGGCTGCAAAAAAAATTGCTGAGGTTAAATAAGCTGGCATATTATCCTCTTTTAAAAAGTTTACTGATTCTTAGAGTAGAACCAAATAAAACATCAAGGTGCAGTCTAGTTCAGCTAATACAAAAGTTGACATAATGTTTGAGTCTGCGATTCTAATTGTTTTTAATGTTTCTTGGGGTTTATGTTTTGTGTATTTTTATTTTTATTTTTTTTCTCTCCCCTCGCCTGTGTCCTCTCTTGCTCCCCCTCGTTTCTACCTCTGTCGGGCCCTCTAGACAGGTGTTTTGCCCTGTATATTCTCTCTAGATTTGAATGACCTTTAATATGTGTCAAGATTTTAAAGTACTCTCGTGGAATGTAGGTGGTATAACCTCCCCAATGAAGCGTAAACTTATTATAAAAACTCTGGCCAAACACCATCCAGCGGTGGTGTTTTTACAGGAGACCCATTTAAAAGAGGTGGAAATACCAAAACTAAAAATAAAGTGGGTAGGAGAGGTGTTTGCTACCCCAGTCAAAATTAGGAAGGCAGGGGTCGCTATATTGCTGCCAAAAAACTTAGAGCATAAGGTTAAAAAGGTAGAGTACGATCCGGAGGCAAGATTTCTTATATTACAAGTTATGATTAATAAGGTTGATTTTGTTTTTTGTAATATCTATGGCCCAAATACACACGATCCGGGGTTTTGGGAGAAGATTAAAGTCTAGCTTTTCCCATTTGTTTCTCAAAACCTTATTTTAGGGGGAGATTTTAATATTGCAATGTGCACCGAACTAGATAGGCTATCACAGAAAAAAACAAGAGATTATGAGAAAAGAGCAAAATGTCTGAAACAGGTCTGTCAGAAACTTAAACTTCTAGATATATGGCGTATCGAGTATCCAGACTCTAGAACTTTTTCCTGTGAGTCAAAAGTACATAGAACCTTTTCTAGGATCGATATGCTTTTAGTATCAGAATCTTTATCGATACTGAAAGCCAAATCTGAGATTGCTGACATACTTGTTTCTGACCACACTATCATATCATTAGCTTTTCCCTCTTTAAGTAGGCCTAAAGATAGGAACCAAAGTTTTATATTTCCTCGTTTTCTATATAATAGTCCTAGTTTTGGCTCTTGGTTAAAGCAAAAATGGAAAGATTATGTTACCTTTAATATCGTACAAAGTTGTAATGTAGAGTCATTCTGGGAAGCATCGAAAGCGGTGTTAAGAGGGGAAATAAAAGCATATATTAATGCATGGAACAAGAAAAGTAGAGCGACTGAAATTCAGCTTGCCTCTCAGGTTAAGAATGCGCTTAGAAACTATTACAATGAAAGATCAACTAGTAATTGGAGTAAATATCTTGAGGTAAAAAATAATCGGGAGGTTTATCTGAAGAAGAGATCTCAATATGAAGATCTCAAATTGAATCTTAAATTCAAAGGCTTTCACTGTATCTCTGCGAAACATCTAGCTAATCTAACTAAAAATAAGAAAAGCAAAAATTATATTACGGCTATTAAAGAAGGTAAAGATAGATTCACAGACCCTGAAAAGATCAGAAAGGTTTTTCATAATTTCTATCCAAAACTCTATAATAAAACAGATGTGAATGTCGCAAATCTTGAAAAAAATTTCTCTCAGATCATACTTCCTCAAACTCCTAAAGAATGTCTAGAAAACCTAAATGCACATATTACAGGAGAAGAAATCATCAAGGCCATTGACAAAGCAAAATTAAACAAAGCTGCAGGGCCAGACTTCTTACCAGCTGAATTTTACAAATTACTATCTCAAGAAATTAACTTTACCTTGGAAAGGCTCTATAATGAGTATTTCTCATCCAGCAAAATGATGTCCAATATTTTCACAGCAGCCAATGTTACCCTAATACCTAAAAAAGATAGGGAAAAAGAGGACCCTGCTTCGTATAGGCCAATTTCTATTCTTAATGTAGACTATAAAATTCTAACTTCCATTATTGCTGATAGATTGGCGAAAGGTTTACATGGCATTATCCACCCCGATCAGACAGGCTTCATTAAAGGAAGGAATTTGGCTAAAAATATTCGCAAAGTAGTAATGCTGTTGGATTATTTTTGGAATAGAGATAAATTAAAGAAAGATAAATACGCTGATCTGGCCCTTCTATCAGTAGATGCAGAAAAAGCCTTTGATTCCATCACAAGGCAGTATCTTTTTTCTGTGTTAGAAAGATTTGGTTTTCAAGGGCAATTTCTTCATTGTATCCATAAAATATATCGGATGCCGGTCTCTTATTTATTGATTAATGGTATATTATCTCCCAAGATAACTCTTGGTAGGGGAACACGGCAAGGGTGCCCTTTGTCTCCCCTGTTGTTTGATATTGCGTTAGAGCCTTTGGCCATTTGGCTAAGACAAAACATAAGTGGTATCTCAATTGGCTCACAAAAATTGAAAATGCTTTTGTATGCTGACGACATGTTACTCTTCTTAGATACTACAGCGTATCATATCCCGTTAGTTATGCAAATCTATGCTGAATTCAGTTCATTCTCGGGGTATAAAATTAACTTTGACAAAAGCGAGTTACTTTGGATTCATAAATCAAAAACAAGTTGTTCAAATCATCCCTTTAAAGTCGTTGATCACTTTAAATATCTGGGAATAATCCTACATAGAAACCCCCAAAGATGGTACGACCTGAACTTTGTATCCCTATTTAACAAAATAAAAATCAATCTGGAGGTGTGGGCCTCTTTTCCTCTATCTATAACAGCACGTGTTAATATAATAAAAACTATTGTGTTTCCCAAAATTTTGTATCCACTACAAAATCTTTCATTGTTCCTCTTAAAAGCGGATCTTAGAAAAGTTGAGCAATATGTATCTAAATTTATTTGGGATAACAAGAAATCACGCATATCTTTGGTGAAGCTGACGCAAAAAAAAAATTTTGCGGGCTTAGCTCTTCCTAGCTTCAAAATATATAATATTGCCACGTTAGTTAAATTTGCCCTTGATTGGATTTCTGATTCCAACAATTTTGCTACTATTGAACTAGAAACTCAATGCATTTTTCCTTTCTCATTAAAAGCTATCCTACATAATAGAATCAAACAGCTATCTCCTAAGATTGCAAAGTTTTCTTCTATCAAAAATATAATTATAGCCTGGCATAAATTTTGCAAGGAATTGGAAATAGATCCACACTTTTCTAAATATCTGCCTATAAGAGGTAATCCTGAGTTCGTGCCTGGAACTCAACATGGGGTCTTTAAAAAGTGGGAAGAGAACGGGCTGTCAAGGGTTTCTCAGGTTTTAGTAGACTCATGGCAATTGTATCCAGCAGGTATTCTTTTTCAACAATTTAATCTATCAAGGAACAATCTATTTGCGTATTTTCAAATCAGACATTTTGTGCAGAAATTACAGTTAAGGGAAGATTGGCTGTCTGAGTGGGTCAAGATTGACACATGTATTGACAGATTTTTAAATGGCAAAACCTAAATTTCACTTATATATGATATAATGTTAGCCAAACAGGGCACACTAGGAGTAGAGAAAATATGTAAAAACTGGGAGAATACTTTTTTTAACTTAAATCCGGAAGTGGTAGTTCAAAGTTTTGTAGCAGTATATAAATGTACTCTTCCTATGCCTGTAAAAGAGTCTCACCTGAAACTAGTTAATAAATATTATTTACCTCCGTCTAGAATGGCACAATATTACCCTTCTCAATCTTTTGTGTGCCCAAGGTGTTCCCACAGCAAGGCTAACCTAATACATATGCTATGGTCATGTCCCAAGACGAAGCAATACTGGCTAAAAATACAGTACTGGGTTAATCGGTCCTTTAACGTTGGCAGCCATTTTACTCTTGAGCTGGTATTTTTTCTTAGAATAGAGGACCAGATAAAAAATGTTTTTTTAGATGCTGTTAGAGCTATTATTCTTTTAGCTAGGTTCCTCTTATTCAAGAATTGGCGTCTGCAGAAGGCCCCCCCTTTTTCTTCGCTTCTTAAAGAGATCCAGTCCCAGATACTGTTTGAAGCTTTTCATACTCAGCTCTCTACTGAAAAACATATAAGTAAATTTATCTATAGATGGCTGCCAATCATTATTTCCTATCCTTTGCCAGTGCAGAAAAATATCTTGTCTCCGTTTTTAAGTTCACAGACCTTTGCTGATTTAGTGGTACATGGGATGTTCCCTCCGTTATGGGTGTCTAATGTAAGGGAAATATGTTATTGACAAAGCTGACTCTCAGGGAAGGTGGGGGTGGAGGAGACAACAGGTCAGGGGATAATCGTAATTTTTTTTTTTTTTGTCTTGTTTTGTCTTGTCTTCTCGTGTTTTGTCTTGTCTTGTCTTGTTTTGTCTTCTATCATTACTTATATCTGGGCTTATTAGAAGGTATCTGTAGGGCCTCAATAGGGGTTTGTGATGTTTGCATTTACGTAGGCTAAGAAAAATCTTGGTATCTTCTTGTATTTTCTAGCCTTTGTTAACAGGTATAATTTAAGGTAATTGTAACCGCGATTGCTTGGCCTGATGTCCTAATGCCAAGGTCTATGCTATTTTCTTTTCTCTATTGCCCGATCTTGACAATAGTTTATTGTATTTTGTATCTTTATTTTATCTCCCTAAAAATCCTTAATAAAAACAGATTTAAAAAAAAAAAAAAAAACTAACATAACTATTCTAATAAAATAAAATAAACTACCAATTAAAAATCCTAAATGACATGATTAAAAAAAAAAAAACTAACACTACTATAAAATAAAAAAACCTAAATTACAAATTTAAATAAACCTTACACTGCGAAAAAATTAAAAAATTCTAACATTACAAAAAAATTAAAAATTAAAAAACACTAAGATTACAAAAAATAAAAACAAAATTATCCAAAATAATAAAAATTACACCTAATCTAATAGCCCTATAAAAAACAAAAACAAAATAAAAAACACACCCCCTAGCCTAACACCCCCTAGCCTTAAAAAGGCCTTTTGTAGGGCATTGCCCTAAGTTAAACAGCTCTTTTACATTACAAAATGACAAAGTTCTACCTAAAAAGTAAAAACCCCCATCCAACCAACCCCCAAAATAAAAAAACCTAAGTGTAAAAAAATTCTAAGATACCCATTGCCCCTAAACGGGCATTTGTATGGGCATTGCCCTTAAAAGGGCATTTAGCTCTTTTACTGCCCATCAAAACCCTTATCTAAAACAAAACCCACCCAATAAAAAAAAACTAACGCTAACCCCAGGAAATCTACTCACAGTTCCTGAAGTCCGGACATCCATCTTCATCCAGGCGGCGAGAAGTCTTCATCCATCGCTGGGGCATCTTCTATCTTCATCCTGGTGGCACAGAGCTGTGGAGGCAGGGAGCATCGTCGCCAGCAGTGTGGACATCCAGCATGGAGGATCCTCTTCATACGATCACCGCTGTACACTTAAGCTTGAATGCATGGTACCAATTTAAATATGGGGTACCTTGCATTCCTATTGGCTGACATTTTGAAATCAGCCAATAGGATGAGAGCTACTGAAATCCTATTGGCTGTTCAAATCAGCCAATAGGAATGCAAGGTACCCAATATTTAAACGGGTATCTTTAAATATGGGGTACAGGGGTGGGATGTGTCAGGTGGGAGGCTGATCTCTACACTAAAGCTAAAATTAACCCTACAAGCTACCTTATTAACCCCTTCACTACTGGGCATAATACAAGTGTTGCAGCGGCATTTAGCAGCCTTCTAATTACCAAAAAGCATTGCCAAAGCCATATATGTCTGCTATTTCCCAGAGAAGCATTTACAACCATTTGTGCCATGATTGCACAAGCTGTTTATAAATAATTTCAGTGATAAACCTAAAATTGTGAAAAACGATTTTTTTATTTGATCGCATTTGGCAGTGAAATGGTGGCATGAAATATACCAAAATGGGCCTAGATCAATGCTTTGGATTGTCTACTAAAAAAAACCCATATAGTTTTGATAGGTAAATATAAAAAAGGCTCTATTTTTGTTTAAATGTAGTGATGGCAAAAATGCTCTGGTCTTTTGGGGAAGTTTTGTCATAAATGCCTGGTCCTTAAGGGGTTAATAAGATAGTACACATAGTGACCAAACCTTGTGCTGAACACTGTCTTCCATTCATATCCCTCTTGGATTGTTATCAAATTATAAGTTCTTCTTAAAGGGACATAAAACAAGTTGGGATACAGAAGAGCTCTGCTTGATGAGCACTATAACAGCTATTTTATTTCCACATTTATAACTAATTATTTAGTTGCCATCACGTAATAAGAACATCCAGAAGGTGATCGGCCCTGATTGAGAGTTATACCACTCTGGGATCAGACCTTACTCCTGTAGTGGCTCTGTGTGGCAACCGGCTTAGAGGAGATAGAGATTGTGACCGCGGGGGATCCCGCTCTCTGCTCCGGAGGCCAGACTACCAGAGTTCATCCTCTCACTTTGAGGACTCCCTGTGTCACCAAGGGGTGCCCTTTCCTGAGACTCAGAACCGGTAACCTGCACTAAGAAGAGGGCGTAATACCCTAGAGGAGCAACTAACCGGTGACCACCATCTCCCGGCGCCCGCTCCTGTCTGGTGCCGCTGCTCCGGAGGGTCGGGGCTCTGCTCCGGAGCTATCAACCCGAAACTGAGAGCCTCGGCTCCTAAATGGACTACCAAGGAGCAAAGAGCAAAAAGGCCAAAAACCAATCTGCCTCAAGGTCTAATTTGATCTTCATCACTCCTGACTCTCTCCTTTGTAGAGACGTCGCACTCCAGGGTACTGGACTTACTTATTATGAAGAATTCCTAAAGTTAGCATAAGTTTACATGTTTGTATACACTTTACAAGTCTTATCTTGGATATGTTTGTTGATTGCACTGTTAACTTTTGTTACTCTTATTGCACTTTTTCTATTATACGATGGTTGACTTCTGCTTCTCATTACTGTTCTCTCCCCCCCCCACCCAAAAAAAGAAGCCCATGCTAGAGTTCCACTGCGGCGGACTATTTTCGCCAACTCCCCATCCCTATATACCTTCTTTCTTACCCTACCACACCTCACCTCTCACATAACCTTCCTTTTCTGATCCCCACTCTCCAATACTGACTACATGCCTTCTCTCAAGCTTTTGACACACAACGTCAGAGGTCTCAACTCCCTGCATAGTAGCTTACTGACAAGGTCCCTTAAACACCACAACCCTGATGTAGTTTTTCTACAGGAGACTCACTGGACTCTTGACAATCCTCATCATACAATATCTAAAGACTATACTGTGTTAGAGTATTCCCCATTTTAAAAAAAAGCCAGGGGTTCCGCAATTCTGATCCAAAAGAGAATAGCCTTCGAGCAAACTCAGGTCATAAAAGATCCCCAGGCGAGGTTCTTAATTCCAATTTGTAAACTAGATCACGTTAACTATACATTAGTATCTACAGTATTTACCTCCCCAACTCCCACCAATCCAAATATTTAAAACGAACACCTCTTGCAGTAGACTGGGTGAAAATTGGTAGATTTATACTAGCAGGGAATTTTAATATGATTTGGGACCCTACCATTGATAGAAAAACTAGTAGACGTAAACAACAGACTTCCCCCGCCACACAACTTTCGCTCAAGTTTAGACAAGTCATCACCCAATTTAACTACTACGATATGTGGAGATCCCTACACCCCAGAGA
Organism: Bombina bombina; assembly: GCF_027579735.1. Taxonomy (NCBI): domain Eukaryota; kingdom Metazoa; phylum Chordata; class Amphibia; order Anura; family Bombinatoridae; genus Bombina; species Bombina bombina. Next base: position 287,987,943 of record NC_069499.1, read on the forward strand.
TAGGGACTATACCCACTTCTCTCACCCACATAAAACATACACTAGACTTTAGATTCAGTTAAAAGTGCTAAAATATCCCTTTGTCCCTGGTCAGACCATGACTTTGTCACAGCAGATCTTCACTCGATGAAAAACTCTGATACAAAATACTCCTGGCGCCTCCCCCATCAGGTCCTCTCGGACGTTCTCTTTAAAAAGGAACTTAGAAAAGATATTATGTTTTACTCCCAAACAAATGATAACAAACTAGTTTGTGATGACACACTTTGGGGAGCCGCTAAGACCACTCTCAGGGGTCTTATTAGGATGTAAGCCTACTTGAAAAACCAGTCCGGTCTACCCCTATCTCAATTACACATTGAGTTACGACTCCTAGAACTCTCTAACCCTCAGTCCCCATCACAGACCAAATCACAAAACTAAGAAACCATATCTGTCTACTTGAACAAAAGCGCACCCAATCCAACCTCCTTAAGCCTAAGCACTGTTCTAAAGTCTAAGAAGGGAGACAAGCCTGCTAATACTCATAGCGCTATTAGCCCCTATGAGCCGTCTACCTCTCAGGAATCTATGTCCTGAGAGATTACTACCCTTTCTACTCTACCCGCTCCACATGCAGTTCCCCACGGCTCAACTAATCCTACATCTGGATTGGGCTTTTTTCCTGCGGACTTTACTGCATAGTTACAATCGGCGGTGTCTACGGCCCTGAGTGCCTTACCTCCCTCTAGCAAACGTAAGAGAAAGGATAAACATAGTTCTCCTGATCTAGAGTCATCTAAATATTTGTCGGATTTAGCTATTATGTCCCAGCTATCTGATGAAGAAATAACCTCTAGCTTCAGAAGGTGAACTTTCTGAGTCGGAAACTTCAGTTTCTAAACCTCCTTCAGCGGAGGAACCCTCCTTTAGATTTAAAATTGAGCATCTGCGTTTTTTATTAGAGGAGGTTTGTCTACGCTAGAGGCTCCAGAGGCTAAACTACCTGAGGAACCTAAGATTCCTAAATGAAACAGGGTTTATGAATACTGGAAGGTCTCTCTGACTTTTCCTGTGGCAGTTAAAATGGCGAACATTATTAGTAACGAATGGGAAAGAATAGGAACTTCTTTTTCCCCCTTGTCTACTTTTAAAAAATTATTTGCAGTCCCGGACTCTCAATTGGATTTGTGGGGCTCCATCCTTAAGTTGGATGGCGCTATTTCTATCGTACTACTATCATCCTGGAGGATAGTTCTTTTAGAGAGACTATGGATAAGAAAATGGAAACTTTTCTGAAGAAGATGTTTTAACATACAGGGTTTTTATTTCAACCGGTGGCAGCTGGAGCCGCGGTTGCTGGAGCAACTACCTACTGGTGCGACTGTCTGAGCTCATTGAGGTGGAAACTCCTCTCGAGGATATTCAGGAGAGAATTAAAGCTCTGAAATTGCTAACTCCTTCATTTGTGATGCAAATATGCAGATTATTTGCCTAAATACAAAGGCTTCTGGCTTTATGGTGCTAGCCCGCCAGGCTCTCTGGTTGAAGTCTTGGTCTGCGGATATTAATTGCTTGGAGAGATTACCAATGGCACTACTGGTATTTGAGGGACCTGGCTTGTTATATATCTGGCCAACTGGTGAGGCCTTATGTATTAGTAGCCAACTGATATGGCTAAGTATTGGTGCTATGTGTATATCCTTGATTACTAAAACTGAGAGAAGAAAGAATACACTTGGAAGCACTCCCAGGTCACAAATAAATAATATTCATATAATAAGATCAATAATGAAATCCAAGGATAGAGGATAGGGAGACAAAAACTTGACTAAGTTTAAAATATAACTTTTATTGGGGTCAACAATTAAAATAGGAAAAATCAAAACTTAAAAACACACTCAAGCACCGACTGTAGTCAGCTAAGTTTAGCGTGACAATATCAGGTTAAACAGAGATACCTCCTAGAGATACTCTTGTATTCAATTGTCTTATAATTGATTTACCTTCCACTCACTAAGAGTCAGTGGGTGAAAATATTCACACTGATAATTAATATTAAGTCCTTGCAGGTATATGATAAAGAGTATCACTGATTGAAAGTCGCTAGTATTGACCACTCAGAAATTAAAAGGTAATGCAGAACTATATATAGGGTGAATGATACTCAACTACCATTTGATATGTTACCCAGGTGCAATTGAGGAATTTACTTCACATTGTCTTTGTGTATGTATTTGCACTGATAATGATAACAGATGTGAATCACTGCTAAAGTATGCCAATAATGGTTCAATATTGTGGGGTATCTAATCCAGAATATCTGGGCATGTGTATTGACATAGATAATAATAGTACCCAATATAGGTCATTACTGTATTACACTCCTGCTGATGCAATATTAAGAGGTAACGATTTGTACATTTAGTTTGGATGACTTTGTTTGGGTTGTTATAATAAAATAGTTACTGATGATTGTAAGTATATCTCCAAGCCAAGACGTGTACCCTTGGTTAGAAGTAACTAAATGCTTTTATTAAAATTCAAAATTAACCCAATGGCAAGCTTGACAAGCAAAGATTCCTTATATGTTAATCTCAAATTAGCAGCAGCGCCGGGCAAACTACCATGTATGTGCTAACAATTGGGAGTACCTAATTAATACATGAGGTACTTCTCAGCAGAACTCAGGTATCAGTGTATCCATTTGTTTGTATAAAAGCAAATAGCAGATAATTAATAAACATATGCTCACCCCAGCGTAGTGTTAAATACGCATGAGTAAGACTAAATGTCGTAAGTATTACAAATATGACTATATCCTTGGGTTTAGGTAAAGAGTTGGATACCTTGACCGTGGTATATCTGGATTGGGTAACTTCAAGTCACTTGCTTTAGTACACTTGGTTTAAAATAAATACCTGTGTATTATAGAACCACGAATTGCACCTTTAGTTAAATGTGACTATATACAGCTTGCTTGATTGTAAAAAGCTTAGGTAACTATTCTGATGAAGTAATACCACCCCAATTGATATCCAAAGCAGCAATATTACAAATGGTCAGTGTTCCAATATAATATTACATCCGTAAGTGAACCATGTGTCCATGCTGTCATTGGTACGTTGTATAACCCCCACCAAGTATAAAGATATACTAAATATTGCCTAAACGATTATCAGAATAAATCGAGTGGCAAGTATGTAAAACGGAGATTCTGTAGTGCTTATCAAAAGTTTAACGGCAATACCAGGCAAGCGACTGTGTGTTTATGTTAGCCGCTAAGTGTAACCCATTAATATAACCGGGGCTTCTCAATAGAACTTCGTTGTTGGTGTGTCCACTTTGTTATGAACAAGCAGGACAGCTGGTAATTACTGGTTATGTGTTTACTCCAGTGCAATGTTCTGTGTATATAAAGCACATTGGATATGTTAAATGTTGCAAATACAGCTTCCTCGTTAAGTTGAGTAAAGGGCTGGATACTTTATTACAATAAATGTTTAATATTGTCCCTTAGTACAACAACTTAAATTCATATATTTATTTGTAATACTTGTAACTTAAAAAGAAAGATATATGCGGTTGATTCGCTTGCTCAATTGCCCAACGGCTTATGGGTGTTACGCTTGCTCGCTTGCTCAATTACACAAGAGGTGTCTGAATTAGCACACAAATGTGTGCCGGTAAGTAGAATGTTTGGCAGTTATAAGCTATCTCAATTGCACTGTTACATAGCGATAATTAACAAAACAGTTAGTGCATTATCGTGTGCCGACATCCGCTGCTTTCTGTATATTTGGCACTCTTATGCACCTCAATTTGAGCACACTGTCTTGTATAGAGTTAGGTATAATATCTAGTGCTAACAGATTTTTAGGTATAATATCTGTTATGATCTGTAACTGCTTATAAGAGAGGTGAACTCTCTAGCATTCTCTGTCAATCAGTTAGTTAAGTAAAAATAGATATTGCCGGTAGCAGTTCACTTGCCAGACATTAATTGTTACTTAGTCATTAATAAACATAAGTGAAGTCTGGATTCATACGGTAGAAGACTACAGTAATTGAGTCGGTAGCTTTAGGCTTTCTAAAAACACAGGAGCTCCTAGGACTCCTCAACATTGCTCTAACGTCCCTAACATGTTTCGCCACATTGCGTGGCTTTCTCAAAGGTATTATTAATGGGTTACACTAACATAAACACACAGTCGCTTGCCTGGTATTGCTGTTAAACTTTTGATAAGCACTACAGAATCTCTGTTTTACATACTTGCCACTCGATTTATTCTGATAATCGTTTAGGCAATATTTAGTATATCTTTATACTTGGTGGGGGTTATACAGCGTACCAATGACAGCATGGACACATGGTTCACTTATGGATGTAATATTATATGGGAACACTGGCCATATGTAATATTGCTGCTTTGGATATCAATTGGGGTGGTATTACTTCATCAGAATAGTTACCTAAGCTTTTTAGAATCAAGCAAGCTGTATATAGTCACATTTAACTAAAGGTGCAATTCGTGGTTCTATAATACACAGGTATTTATTTTAAACCAAGTGTACTAAAGCAAGTGACTTGAAGTTACCCAATCCAGATATACCACGGTCAAGGTATCCAACTCTTTACCTAAACCCAAGGATATAGTCATATTTGTAATACTTACGACATTTAGTCTTACTCATGCGTATTTAACACTATGCTGGGGTGAGCATATGTTTATTAATTATCTGCTATTTGCTTTTATACAAACAAATGGATACACTGATACCAGAGTTCTGCTGAGAAGTACCTCATGTATTAAATTAGGTACTCCCAATTGTTAGCACATACATGGTAGTTTGCCCGGCGCTGCTGCTAATTTGAGATTAACATATAAGGAATCTTTGCTTGACAAGCTTGCCATTGGGTTAATTTTGAATTTTAATAAAAGCATTTAGTTACTTCTAACCAAGGGTGCATGTCTTGGCTTGGAGATATACTTACAATCATCAGTAACTATTTTATTATAACAACCCAAACAAAGTCATCCAAACTAAATGTACAAATCGTTACCTCTTAATATTGCATCAGCAGGAGTGTAATACAGTAATGACCTATATTGGGTACTATTATTATCTATGTCAATACACATGCCCAGACATTCTGGATTAGATACCCCACAATATTGAACCATTATTGGCATACTTTAGCAGTGATTCACATCTGTTATCATTATCAGTGCAAATACATACACGAAGACATTCTGAGGTAAATTCCTCAATTGCACCTGGGTAACATACTAACAAATGGTAGTTGAGTATCATTCACCCTATATATAGTTCTGCATTACCTTTTAATTTCTGAGTGGTCAATACTAGCGACTTTCAATCAGAGATACTCTTTATCATATACCTGCAAGGACTTAATATTAATTATCAGTGTGAATATTTTCACCCACTGACTCTTAGTGAGTGGAAGGTAAATCAATTATAAGACAATTGAATACAAGAGTATCTCTAGGAGGTATCTCTGTTTAACCTGATATTGTCACGCTAAACTTAGCTGACTACAGTCGGTGCTTGAGTGTGTTTTTAAGTTTTGATTTTTCTTATTTTAATTGTTGACCCCAATAAAAGTTATATTTTAACCTTAGTCAAGTTTGTGTCTCCCTATCCTCAATCCTTGGATTTCATTATTGATCTTATTATATCAATATTATTTATTTGTGACCTGGGAGTGCTTCCAAGTGTATTCTTTCTTCTCTCAGTTTCAGTTGGTCTGCGGATATGACTTCTAAATCCAGACTCCTTTCTCTTCCCTTTATTCGGTCCAGGGCTGGACTTCATTATTTCTACGGTTACCGGAGGGAAAGGTGCCTTTCTACCGCAGGATAAGAAGAATAAGCCTAAGGGACAGCAATTGCCTATTTTTCGTTCCTTTCGTTCTGACAAATCACAACAACAGCAACCCTCATTCAAGTCCGAGCAGCCCAAGAGTACTTGGAAGTTGGCTCAGTCCTGGAATAAGTCCAAACAGACTAAGAAGCCCGCCAAGAACAAATCAGCATGAAGGGGCGCCCCCGATCCGGGATCGGATCGAGTAGAGGGCAGACTGTCTCTTTTTTCAGACGCTTGATTCCAGGATCCTTGGGTCCTGGAAACTGTATCTCAGGGATACCAGATAGGATTCAAATCTCATCCGCCCAGGGGCAGATTCCTACTCTCCAGACTGTCTACAAGACCAGAGAAGAGGACTACCTTTTTAAGTTGCGTACAGGATCTCTCCTCTCTAGGAGTACTTGTCCTGGTACCTACAGCAGAAAGAGGTTTGGGGTTTTATTCAAACCTTTCCGTGGTTCCAAAAAAGAAGGGAACTTTTCGTCCAATTCTGGACTTAAAGTGCCTAAACAAGTTTCTGAGTGTTCCCTCTTTCAAGATGGAGACAATACGGTCAAATCCTTCCTCTGGTTCAGGAAGGATAGTTTATGACAACCATAGACCTGAAGGATGCATACCTTCATGTTCCGATACACAGGGAGCATTTTCAGTTCCTGAGGTTTACCTTTCTGGACCAGCACTTCCAGTTCATAGCTCTTCCGTTTGGCCTAGCTACTGCTCCAAGGATATTTACAAAGGTTCTGGGGGCTCTTCTACCCATTGCCAGAACACGAGGTATTGCAGTAGCGCCTTACCTGGACGATATCTTGGTACAGGCACCATTGTTTCGTCTAGCGAAAGAACACTTGGAGTCCCTTCTCAGTCTTCTTCGATCACATGGATGAAAGATAAACTTGGAAAAGAGTTCTCTTACTCCAAGTACCAGGGTGAATTTCCTGGGGACAATAATAGACTCCATATCCATGAGAATATTTCTTACAGATCAGAGACGTTGCAAGCTAACTACTGCATGTTTTGCCCTCCAGGCCTTCTTAAGACCCTCAGTAGTCCAGTGTATGGAGGTGATTGGACTTGTGTCCTGTATGGACATCATTCCCTTTGCCAGATTCCATCTCAGACCCTTACAACTATGCATGCTGAGACAATGGAACGGCGAACATTCAGATCTGCCTCAACAGATTGTGCTGGACAACCTGTCGAGAGACTTGCTCTCTTGGTGGCTCTGTCCAGATCATCTGTCCCAGGGCACGTGCTTCTTGATACCGTCCTGAGAGATTGTAACTACGGACGCAAGCCTTTCTGGCTGGGGAGCCGTTTGGGGTGCCAAGAAGACACAAGAGCTGTGGACTAAGGAGGAGTCCTCCCATCCGATCAATATATTGGAACTCTGGGCAATCTTTAATGTCTTGAAGGCTTGGCCCCTTATGGGTTCGTCCCAGATTCAAATCAGACAATATAATCTCGGTTGCCTACATCAACCAACAGGGGGGAAATGAGATATGACTTTGCGATGAGAGAAGTATCTCAGATACTAGAGTTGGCAGAGATTCACAGATGTACGCTGTCAGTGATCCACATTCTGGGTGTGGACAAATGGGAAGCGGACTACCTCAGCAGACAATCATTTCACCCAGGGGAATGGTCTCTCCACGAGGTGCTTGCAGAGATATGCAGTGAGTGGGGGACGCTCATGGCATCCTGCCTCATAACCAAGCTACCCAGGTACGGGTCGAGGGATCCTCAGGCGGAACTGAGATGCCCTATCAGTACCATGAAGGTTCAGACTCATATCTTTTTCCTCCATTACCGCTTCACCCTTGTATGGTGGCTCGCATCAAGCAGAAGCAAGCATCAGTAATTCTGATTGCTCCATCGTGGCTGTGAAGGACGTGGTTTGCGGATCTGGTGGGGATGTCCTCATCTCAGTGGAGGTTACCTTGTTGCAGAGATCTGCTGATACAGGGTCCCTTTGTACATCAAAATCTAGATTCTCTGAGGCTGACTGCGTGGAGATTAAATGCTTAGTCTTAGCCAAGAGAGAGTTTTCTGAGAGTGTTACGACACTCTGATTCAAGCTCGTAAGCCAGTTACTCGTCGTGTCTACCATAAAGTGGGGAGGACTTGTACTGGTGTCAAGAGCGTGGCTTTTCCAGGCATACGGTTAAGGTTGCCAGAATTTTATCTTTTCTCCAGGATGGACTGGAGAAGGGTCTATCTGCTAGTTCCCTGAAGGGACAGATATCAGCCCTGTCGGTGTTACTGCACAAGAGATTGGCTAAGCTTCCGCATGTGCAGTCCTTTGTTAAAGCTCTGACTAGGATCAGACCTGTGTTTAGATCTGGGGCTCCAACTTGGAGCCTCAATCTTGTTCTTTGAGTTTTGCAGCAGGCTCCGTTTGAGCCTATGCATACTGTTGACATTAAATTGTTATCTTGGAAGGTTCTTTTTTTGTTGGCTATTGCCTCTGCACGCAGAGTTTCTGAGATTTCTGCTTTGCAATGTGACCCCCCTTATCTTTTTTTCCATGCTGATAAGGTGGTTTTACGTACTAAATTAGGGTTTCTCCTTAAGGTGGTGTCAGATCGTAACATTAATCAGGAAATTGTTGTTCCTTCTTTGTGTCCTAATCCTTTTTCAGCAAAGGAATGCTTGCTTCACAATCTATATGTGGTTCGTGCCTTGAAGTTCTATCTTCAGGCTACTAAGGAATTCTGACAATCTTCCTCTTTGTCATCTATATGGAAAAGCGTAAGGGGCAGACGGCTACTACGACTTCCCTATTTTTCTGGTTGAGGAGTGTCATCCGCTTAGCTTATGAGACAGCAGGACAACAGCCTCCTGAGAGGATACTGGCTCATTCCACTAGAGCAGTGGCTTCCTCCTGGGCTTTTAAGAATGAGGTCTCTAAGGATCAGATTTGTAAGGTGGCTACCTGGTCCTCCTTACACACTTTTTGTAAATTTTACAAGTTTGATGTGTTTGCTTCGGCTGAAGCAGCTTTCAGGAGAAAAGTTTAGCAGGCTGTGGTGCCCTCAGAATAGGGTCTGCCTCTTTTTTGTTCCATCGGCCGAATGACTGGGGGGATAGGGGAAGTGGGAGGGATATTTATAGCCTTTGGCTGGGGAGTCTTTGCCTTCTCCTGGTGGCCAGGTGTTGTATTTCTCAACAGTAAGGAATGAAGTTGTGGACTCTCCCTGCCAGGAAGGAAAGTAATTTATCTGGTAAGCATACATTATGTTTTTTTATGCAAACTTTTTTTAAAATAATTCGCCCTTTTAGGATATGCAACCTGTTTTATGTCCCTTTAAGTCTAAATTGATAAAAACTGTTGTCCCCTGAAGATAATCATATAGTCTCAATATGTAAGGTATGTAAAGGAGAGGAAAACTGTTCTTAAAAGTAATCTGGTCAAAAATAACAGCTTTCTATATAAAACCATGACAGGGAATAACAAGGAATCATTCTAAAAGACTATGCTGGTGCCCAAGGCCGGATTGGCCTAACAGGAGATTTCCTGGTGGGCTGCAGTAGCTGGGGCTGAAAAGCTACAATTTAAAGCCTGCCTGTCTGCCTGAGACCTCGTATGTTTGAGCCCTTATAACTTTTGTGTGCAATATTGTTTTAAAACAATTTTTTATTGGATAGTGTTATTATGAGTGTAAGTGTACTTTGTAATCTAGTTTTGATGTGTTTTGTGCAACTTTTTAGTTACGCAAAACAGAATTTGCAGTAATCATTCTAGCGATTGTGCTCAAGCGATCACGTTTACATTCAACTCGTAATACCAGTGGTAAGCCTGACGAGCGCAAACACCCGCGATAAAATCCCTTATCGCTTGCGCTCAAACATTTGCTCTCCACTCATAATCTGGCCCAAAATGTCCAATAAATAAGAAAAAGTTAAACTGACATTAAACACCTCTTTTTTTGTATATGATTTGTGCTTTGGGTCACAATTCTTAATGAGGTCAAAAAACTAAATCTTTAGCTTAGGCTTTCATAATGCTGCAATTGCCTAAACCAGCTATTTACAGCGCATACAAGATACAGATTTGTATTTTTGGCCTCTCTAGGGGGCATGGGAAAGATGTGTTTACTGTTGCTGAAACTTGACACATTCACATTATGAACAATATAAAACAATCAGGGCCGCCTTTAATATCGACTGGACCCTGGGCAAAAATGTTCTTGCCCCCCCCCACCCCATGCAGTTTCGCTCTCCACCCCAACATCCCAAAAAAACAACTAAATCAATTTTTTTTTTATTTTTTAATTATTAGCCCAGCGGTGGATCATCCACTGCTGGGTTAATCATTTAAAAAAAAAATGAAATAAATTGCAATATGTGAAACTGGACCTAAGCAGTACTAATAAGTAAATAAACATATAAATTCCTCCACTGTGGATTCATTTAATATTCTTTTGAATGTGATTCTGGTGTGAGGTTAGCTGGTTAAAGAGATTTAGGGCAGCCAACAGGAGCAAAGCAAGGTAAAGACTGAGGAGGAGGCATGGAGGTGCAGACAAATATAAGTTTACTGACTAGAACAGCAGAACTACTATGGGAAGCTGTAAAATCTGAGACAGAGAGGAAAAAAAAACTATAAAAATAAACCTTACATTAATGTGTGAAGTATCAGCATGACACTATACATCAGCCACAGCAGCACATGTCATTTCTTTGATAGGAACAAGTTCCCTCTCACCATGCACTAGACAATGCTGCATGGGGAGGGGCGTGTGTGCACTCACTTATTCTTCCCACTGACACCTTTCTACAAAGCACTGTTCCCCTAACAAACTTCAGTTAGTTGATCTTAGGGCCACAGCAGAAAGAGCAGGGCTAAGGGGACAAGCAGACTGGATGCTGTCTGTCCAAGGCTGCATGGATACAGTGTGAGATGAGTCACACAGCCTCAAGACTGAAGAGAGCAGTGTATGCAGCTGCACAGATGCTCAAATCCTCACGTGCCTGCCGCTCCAGCTTTCTGCTGCATGCGCCTACAGTCAGCCCTACCCAGAAACAATCCCCACAACCAGAGCACTTACCTGGTAACAGTGGTAACCCCAGCAGGATCTTTTCTGATGCAATTGGAATGGCTGGATGCCAAGTTAGGGCTTTGCATTCAGTGCAGCACAGTGCTCATCTAAAACAGCACATGGCAATAGCTTGGCATGTCACATGACACCGGCACGGTCTGGCACAGTTTTTTTTAAAAAAATATATAAGCAGAATACTTTTGACTGTGACAGTATTAGGACTGAATGTGTGTGTTCCCCATGTCACATCAGCAGTCGGGTATGAACCATAAAAAAAAAAAAATAATTAAAAAAAAAATATTTTAGGACTCTTGGCCCCTCAACAGAGACTGGGCCCTGGGCAGCTGCCCCTTTTGCCCTGTGTTAAAGACGGCCCGGAAAACAATGTACTGTCACTGCGGTAATGTAAATCCAAAGCTTCTCAATTAAGATGTATTCATTTACCGTAATACCTTCAATAAAGCAATATCATAATTGATACCAGTTAGGAGCAAAACAAGAAATGAATAATAAGGGAGAACTAAAGCAATGCTCAAGATCTCAGCATAAAAATAAGATAGACCCAATTGGTAATAGCTGGTAACTTTAGACTCAATCAAATCTTAGTGATATCAAAATTTTACAATTCTGCTATTCTACAGGCTGCATGAATTAACTGGTAGTTATACTCTATGTCATGTGAAAAATGCACTTATCTGTGATATCACAATCCAGGTGCTAGTACATAAAGACTGTAGGCAGGTGGTTAGTTGCTGTATGGGCAGTGAATTGTTTTTGGGCAGATAGGAAATGCCTAGGCAGTGTGTGATGTTTGGGTGTGACAAGACACTAAATTAGTCAAATTGTCATCTGCTGATTTAGAAATTAGAAGAAAACATTACACAAACTGTAGTACTGAATTTGCCCACCAGATGGCATCCACCTCTTGACTAATCAAATTATTTACATATTTTGTTTCTATATTTTACACGTGAGCTGCAGCAACTACCTGGAATGAATCATCTAAATATTTTCCCTTTTGCCATTGTTTTGTGACTTACAAATAGTAAGATGGTGAATAATTTGGGAGATAAGAAATTGCAAGTTAATGAATATGTTCCAAGTTATGATATTAATCAGCGCAAGATCAGTGTATAAGACATGTGTTCTGTTTTGTATACGGTATGA
>NC_069499.1:288005016-288007516 GCF_027579735.1 Bombina bombina
TATTATATTCTGAATATATAATTTTCTAAATTAGTAGCACTAAGATGATAGACAGAAAGATAGATTGATAGATTCAAAATTCAAATATGCTATATTTGATCCTGGTAAAAATGCTAAGAATAACCCCTAGAGCAATTCTGAGTTACAAAAATCATGGCTTATGAGTGTACCAGAGATTTCACAAAAAGATCCCTGCCTAGTTTAGCTATTTAGACTTTTAACTGCTGAAAAGAACCACAAGGCCTATTGAGTCTATCCATATACTAGAGTCACAAGCTTATTTACGATATACATAGACTATTGGTGTGATAACTTAAAACATGCACATGACCTGCTGCTGATATACCCATAAGCTACACTGCCGGTCAAAACCTTTAGAACACATCCAATGTTCTAGTTTTTATTGAAACTTAAGCAGTTCCATGTCCAGTAACAAATAATGTGTGTAGACCATTATACATTTTGTAGGTCTTTCCTTTAGAGAAAATGCAAAGAAAGCCAAGGTGACAGTGAGTACAGTTTCCTACACCATAAGGCCCTTGGAAACTACAGGAAACACTAAGAGGAAGAGGCCTGGCAGACCCAAAACCACAACAACAAAAAAGGAAGATGGTTCATTATTGTCTGATAGCAACAGTCAAACATGGAGGAGCGTGACAGTCTGGGGCTCTTTTGCTGGATCCAGAGTGGCAACTTGGTGAGTGAGTGGCACCATGAACCAAAAGGACTACCACAGCATCTTGCAGCACCAATAGCCTCTGTTATATTCCTGGTTGATCAGGGGATTCATCCTACAGCAAGATAATGACCAAAAACGCCAGTGCTACCTTAGAAGAAAATCATGGAATAAACAGACTTGTTAAGCTGGTTTTGGATAAACTAGACCACTGATTTTCAAACCTGTCCTCAAGCCTCCCCACCAGGCCAGGTTTTCTGGATTACCTTGGATGAGAGCAGGTAAAATAACCATGGTTACTAATCAGCTGATTGTTTCACTTGTGCTCCAGTTCAGATATCCACAGGGAGGCCTGAGGACAGGTTTGAAAATCAGTGAACTAGACAGAAGGGTGAAATCAAAGCTACTTTGCAACACATTTGTGGGAACTTCTTTAAAGTGATGGTAAAGCCTATGAGGGATATTTATCAAGCCGTCAACCGCAAATACGCTGGAATATGCTGGAATTCCGCAGCTTAAAAGGGCCTTTTGCGGGGCATTGCCCCAAAGAAATCAGCTCTTTATAATTATAATGTAAAGTTAGCTGGTTGTTAGGTTTAGGGGTTAATAGCTTAATTTAGTTTATGGCAATGTGGCTGGCGGTTTAGGGGTTAATAGGTTTAGTAAGTGGTATTGATGTGGGAGGCCAGGGGTTTAGGGGTTAATACACTTATTTAGTTGCGGAGGGGTCCGGGAGCGGGGGGGATAGGGGTTAATAACGTTATTAAAGTTGCGGTGGGCTCTGGGAGCAGCGGGATGGGGGTTAATAACTTTATTTAGTTGCGGTGGGATAGGGGTTAAACATTTTAGTACAGTAGCGGTGTTTAGTGACAGGATATAAATAAAGTTGTGAAAAAGCCGAATAGCAGCGAGATCGATGACTGTTAGTCAACAACAGTCCACTGCTCATCACCCCGTACTTGGTGCGCGGCTTTTTGACAGCTTTTTTTTTTATAAATAAGGAGAGCGTATTCAGGTCCACAGCCGTGATGTTAGGTGAACGTATTGATGCCGTTGAATGCAGCATAGTTGACGGCTTGATAATTTGGCCTCTATAACTAGGATTTACCAGTGCTACAACTCAAAGGCGACTTTCTGTTATGAAAAAAAAGTGCATTCAGAAAGTACCTTTATTTGGCCGCAAGCTTTTGTCTAAACTGAGCGTCTCTAACCACCCACGGTTTGCATTTTTTTATACTTAAAGGGACAGTAAACCTACGAAATAATGTTATATAATTCTGCACATAGTGCAGAATTATATAACATTAGCTTAGCGCCAACTTTATAACTCAAAGGATATCAGAGATCTTTTATTCAAACATTGCATTTTCATGAATGCCACTCCTGGCTCTACTGAGCGAGTCTTAATTGTATAAGCGCATTGCTGGAACGCTGTCTAGTCATAGCCGGCCCCATTGCGTCATTAAACTGAATGTAGCTCACTCCCGCTCTGGTCTGGTAGCAAGCTACATTCAGTTTAATGGCGTTAACGTATTCCCCCATAGACTTCAATGGAGAGTGAAACTGGGGGAAAAACTAACTCCCATACTCGTGTGCGCTAAACTGATCACATTTATTCAAGAGTGATAAATCCGGCATGAAATATGAATACAGTATTTCACTTTGCCATGTTCTTCACATAGCAGAATATGTTCTATTTATTCTGATATATATATATATATATATATATATATATATATATATATATATATATATATAGGTTTTATACACCTATCTATAAAAAATGTATATATATATATATATATATATATATATATATATACT